>NW_027478430.1:358499-464850 GCF_051014685.1 Ptiloglossa arizonensis
GCGAGATATGGGAGTTTGAAGCTAAGAAATGGTTGAGAAGACAACAAATTTTGCGCAATTCTGCTGCCCCAAACGCTTACCAAGAAGGGCCTAGGGAAAAAATACACATCCCGTGTAATCGAGCGAGTTTCTACTTTCAGACGCATCAGGAATTTTTGAGCTTGGTCAAACCGTTCGCGAGATATGGGAGTTTGAAGCTAAGAAATGGTTGAGAAGACAACAAATTTTTCGCACTTCTGCTGCTCCAAACGCTTAACAAGAATGGCCTAGGGAAAAAATACACATACCGTTGTAATCGGGCTAGTTTTTACTTTCAGACGCAGCAGGAATTTTTGGGCTTGGTCAATCCGTTCGCGAGATATGGGAGTTTGAAGCTAAGAAATGGTTGAGAAGACAACAAATTTTGCGCACTTCAGCTGCTCCAAACGCTTAACAAGAATGGGCTATGAAAAAATACACATACCTTTGTAATCGGGCGTGTTTCTAATTTCAGACGCAACAGGAATTTTTGGGTTTGGTCAATCCGTTCGCGAGATATGGGAGTTTGAAGCTAAGAAATGGTTGAGAAGGCAACAAATTTTTCGCAATTCTGCTGCTCCACACGCTTAATCAGAATGGCCTAGGGAAAAAATACACATACCTTTGTAATCGGGCGAGTATCTACTTTCAGATGCAAGAGGAATTTTTGGCCTCGGTCAATCCGTTCGCGAGATATGGGAGTTTGAATCTAAGAAATGGTTGAGAAGGCAAGAAATTTTTCGCACTTCTGCTGCTCCAAACGCTTAACAAGAGTGGCCTAGAGAAAAAATACACATACCGTTGTAATCGGGCGAGCTTCTACTTTCAGACGCAGCAGGAATTTTTGGGTTTGGTCAATCCGTTCGCGAGAAATGGGAGTTTGAAGCTAAGAAATGGTTGAGAAGACAACAAATTTTTCGCACTTCTGCGGCTACAAACGCTTAACCAGAATGGCCTAGGGAGAAAATACACATACCGTTGTAATCGGGCCAGTTTCTACTTTCAGACGCATCAGGAATTTTTGAGCTTGGTCAAACCGTTCGCGAGATATGGGAGTTTGAAGCTAAGAAATGGTTGAGAATACAACAAATTTTGCGCACTTCTGCTGCTCCAAACGCTTAACAAGAATGGCCTAGGGAAAAAATACACATACCGTTGTAATCGGGCGGGTTTCTACTTCCAGACGCAGCAGGAATTTTTGGGTTTGGTCAATCCGTTCGCGAGATATGGGAGTTTGAAGCTAAGAAATGCTTGAGAAGGCAACAAATTTTTCGCAATTCTGCTGCTCCAAACGCTTAACCAGAATGGCCTAGGGAAAAAATAAACAAACCGTTGTAATCGGGCGAGTATCTACTTTCAGATGCAGGAGTAATTTTTGGGTTTGGTTAGTCCGTTCGCGAGATGTGGGAGTTTGAAGCCAAGAAATGGTTCAGCAGACAAGAAATTCTTCCCACTTCTGCTGCTCCAAACGCTTAACCAGAATGGCCTTGGGAAAAAATACACTTACCCATGTAATCGGGCGAGTTTCTACTTTCAGACGCAACAGGAATTTTTGTGTTTGGTCAATCCGTTCGCGAGATATGGGAGTTTGAAGCTAAGAAATGGTTCAGCAGACAAGAAATTCTTCCCACTTCTGCTGCTCCAAACGCTTAACCAGAATGGCCTTGGGAAAAAATACACTTACCCTTGTAATCGGGCGAGTTTCTACTTTCAGACGCAACAGGAATTTTTGTGTTTGGTCAATCCGTTCGCGAGATATGGGAGTTTGAAGCTAAGAAATGGTTGAGAACGCTACAAATTTTGCGCAATTCTGCTGCTCCAAACGCTTAACCAGAATGGCCTAGAGAAAAAATACACATACCGTTGTAATCGGGCGAGTATCTACTTTCAGATGCAAGAGGAATTTTTGGGCTCGGTGAATCCGTTCGCGAGATATGGGAGTTTGAAGCTAAGAAATGGTTGAGAAGACAACAAATGTTGCTCAATTCTGCTGCTCCAAACGCTTAACAAGAATGGCCTAGGGAAAAAATACACATACCGTTGTAATCGGGCGGGTTTCTACTTTCAGACGCAGCTGGAATTTTTGGGCTTGGTCAAACCGTTCGCGAGAAGTGGGAGCTTGAAGCTAAGAAATGGGTGAGAAGGCAACAAATTTGTCGCACTTCTGCTGCTCCAAACGCTTAACCAGAATGGCCTAGGGAGAAAATGCACATACCGTTGTAATCGGGCGAGTACCTACTTTCAGATGCAAGAGGAATTTTTGGGCTCGGCCAATCCGTTCGCGAGATATGGGAGTTTGAAGCTAAGAAATGGTTGAGAAGGCAACAAATTTCTCGCAATTCTGCTGCTCCAAACGCTTAACCAGAATTGCCTAGCGAAAAAATACACATACCGTTGTAATCGGGCGGGTTTCTACTTTCAGACGCAGCTGGAATTTTTGGGCTTGGTCAAACCGTTCGCGAGAAGTGGGAGCTTGAAGCTAAGAAATGGTTGAGAAGGCAACAAATTTGTCGCACTTCTGCTGCTCCAAACGCTTAACCAGAATGGCCTAGGGAGAAAATGCACATACCGTTGTAATCGGGCGAGTACCTACTTTCAGATGCAAGAGGAATTTTTGGGCTCGGCCAATCCGTTCGCGAGATATGGGAGTTTGAAGCTAAGAAATGGTTGAGAAGGCAACAAATTTCTCGCAATTCTGCTGCTCCAAACGCTTAACCAGAATGGCCTAGGGAAAAGGAACACATACCGTTGTAATCGGGAGAGTTTCTACCTTCAGATGCAAGAGGAATTTTTGGGCTTGTCAATCCGTTCGCGAGATATCGGCGTTTGAAGCTAAGAAATGGTTGAGAAGGCAACAAATTTCTCGCAATTCTGCTGCTCCAAACGCTTAACCAGAATGGCCTAGCGAAAAAATACAAGTACCGTTGCAATCGGGCTAGTTTCTACTTTCAGACGCAGCAGAAATTTTTGGGCTTGGTCAATCCTTTCGCGAGATATGGGAGTTTGAAGCTAAGAAATGGTTGAGAAGGCAACAAATTTTTCGCACTTCTGCTGCTCCGAACGCTTAACCAGAATGGCCTAGGGAAAAGGAACACATACCGTTGTAATCGGGAGAGTTTCTACCTTCAGATGCAAGAGCAATTTTTGGGCTTGTCAATCCGTTCGCGAGATATGGGCGTTTGAAGCTAAGAAATGGTTGAGAAGGCAACAAATTTCTCGCAATTCTGCTGCTCCAAACGCTTAACCAGAATGGCCTAGAGGAAAAATACAAATACCGTTGTAATCGGGGTAGTTTCTAATTTCAGACGCAGCAGGAATTTTTGAGCTTGGTCAAACTTTTCGCGAGATATGGGAGTTTGAAGCTAAGAAATGGTTAAGAAAACAACAAATTTTGCGCAATTCTGCTGCTCCAAACGCTTAACCAGAATGGCCTAGGGAAAAAATACACATACCGTTGTAATCGGGCGAGTGTATACTTTCAGATGCAAGAGGAATTTTTGGGCTCGGTCAATCCGTTCGCCAGATATGGGAGTTTGAAGCTAAGAAATGGTTGAGAAGACAACAAATTTTGCGCACTTCCGCTGCTCCAAATGCTTAACAAGAATGGCCTAGGAAAAAAATACACATACCTTTGTAATCGGGCGAGTTTCTACTTTCAGACGCATCAGGAATTTTTGAGCTTGGTCAAACCGTTCGCGAGATATGGGAATTTGAAGCTAAGAAATGGTTGAGAAGACAACAAATTTTTCGCAATTCTGCTGCTCCAAACGCTTAACAAGAATGGCCTAGGGAAAAAATACACATACCGTTGTAATCGGGCTAGTTTCTACTTTCAGACGCAGCAGGAATTTTTGGGCTTGGTCAATCCGTTCGCGAGATATGGGAGTTTGAAGCTAAGAAATGGTTGAGAAGACAACAAATTTTGCGCACTTCAGCTGCTCCAAACGCTTAACAAGAATGGGCTATGGAAAAAATACACATACCTTTGTAATCGGGCGTGTTTCTAATTTCAGACGCAACAGGAATTTTTGGGTTTGGTCAATCCGTTCGCGAGATATGGGAGTTTGAAGCTAAGAAATGGTTGAAAAGGCAACAAATTTTTCGCAATTCTGCTGCTCCACACGCTTAATCAGAACGGCCTAGGGAAAAAATACACATACCTTTGTAATCGGGCGAGTATCTACTTTCAGATGCAAGAGGAATTTGTGGCCTCGGTCAATCCGTTCGCGAGATATGGGAGTTTGAAGCTAAGAAATGGTTGAGAAGGCAAGAAATTTTTCGCACTTCTGCTGCTCCAAACGCTTAACTAGAGTGGCCTAGAGAAAAAATACACATACCGTTGTAATCGGGCGAGCTTCTACTTTCAGACGCAGCAGGAATTTTTGGGTTTGGTCAATCCGTTCGCGAGAAATGGGAGTTTGAAGCTAAGAAATGGTTGAGAAGACAACAAATTTTTCGCACTTCTGCGGCTACAAACGCTTAACCAGAATGGCCTAGGGAAAAAATACACATACCGTTGTAATCGGGCCAGTTTCCACTTTCAGACGCATCAGGAATTTTTGAGCTTGGTCAAACCGTTCGCGAGATATGGGAGTTTGAAGCTAAGAAATGGTTGAGAATACAACAAATTTTGCGCACTTCTGCTGCTCCAAACGCTTAACAAGAATGGCCTAGGGAAAAAATACACATACCGTTGTAATCGGGCGGGTTTCTACTTCCAGACGCAGCAGGAATTTTTGGGTTTGGTCAATCCGTTCGCGAGATATGGGAGTTTGAAGCTAAGAAATGCTTGAGAAGGCAACAAATTTTTCGCAATTCTGCTGCTCCAAACGCTTAACCAGAATGGCCTAGGGAAAAAATACACAAA
Source organism: Ptiloglossa arizonensis (assembly GCF_051014685.1). Taxonomy (NCBI): domain Eukaryota; kingdom Metazoa; phylum Arthropoda; class Insecta; order Hymenoptera; family Colletidae; genus Ptiloglossa; species Ptiloglossa arizonensis. The sequence continues at coordinate 363,385 of NW_027478430.1, forward strand.
CCGTTGTAATCGGGCGAGTATCTACTTTCAGGTGCAGGAGTAATTTTTGGGTTTGGTTAATCCGTTCGCGAGATATGGGAGTTTGAAGCCAAGAAATGGTTCAGCAGACAAGAAATTCTTCCCACTTCTGCTGCTCCAAACGCTTAACCAGAATGGCCTAGAGAAAAAATACACATACTGTTGTAATCGGGCGAGTATCTACTTTCAGATGCAACAGGAATTTTTGGGCTCGGTCAATCCGTTCGCGAGATATGGGAGTTTGAAGCTAAGAAATGGTTGAGAAGACAACAAATGTTGCTCAATTCTGCTGCTCCAAACGCTTAACAAGAATGGCCTAGGGAAAAAATACACATACCGTTGTAATCGGGCGGGTTTCTACTTTCAGACGCAGCTGGAATTTTTGGGCTTGGTCAAACCGTTCGCGAGATATGGGAGTTTGAAGCTAAGAAATGGTTGAGAAGGCAACAAATTTCTCGCAATTCTGCTGCTCCAAACGCGTAACCAGAATGGCCTAGCGAAAAAATACAAATACCGTTGCAATCGGGCTAGTTTCTACTTTCAGACGCAGCAGAAATTTTTGGGCTTGGTCAATCGTTTCGCGAGATATGGGAGTTTGAAGGTAAGAAATGGTTGAGAAGGCAACAAATTTTTCGCACTTCTGCTGCTCCGAACGCTTAACCAGAATGGCCTAGGGAAAAGGAACACATACCGTTGTAATCGGGAGAGTTTCTACCTTCAGATGCAAGAGGAATTTTTGGGTTTGGTCAATGCGTTCGCGAGAAATGGGAGTTTGAAGCTAAGAAATGGTTGAGAAGGCAACAAATTTTTCGCAGTTCTGCCGCTCCAAACGCTTACCCAGAATGGCCTAGGGAGAAAATACACATACCTTTGTAATCGGGCGAATACCTACTTTCAGACGCAACAGGAATTTTTGGGCTCGGTCATTCCGTTCGCGAGATATGGGAGTTTGAAGCTAAGAAATGGTTTAGAAGGCAACAAATTTCTCGCAATTCTGCTGCTCCAAACGCTTAACCAGAATGGCCTAGGGAAAAAATACAAATACCGTTGCAATCGGGCTAGTTTCTACTTTCAGACGCAGCAGGAATTTTTGGGTTTGGTCAATCCGTTCGCGAGATATGGGAGTTTGAAGCTAAGAACTGTTTGAGAAGACAACAAATTTTTCGCAATTCTGCTGCTCCAAACGCTTAACCAGAATGGCCTAGGGAAAAAATACACATACCGTTGTAATCAGGCGAGTTTCTACTTTCAGACGCAGCAGGAATTTTTGGGTTTGGTCAATCCGTTCGCGAGATATGGGAGTTTGAAGCTAAGAACTGTTTGAGAAGACAACAAATTTTTCGCAATTCTGCTGCTCCAAACGCTTAACCAGGATGGCCTAAGGAAAAAATAAACATACCGTTGTAATCGGGCTAGATTCTACTTTCCGACGCAGCAGGAATTTTTGAGCTTGGTCAAACCGCTCGCGAAATATGTGAGTTTGAAGCTAAGAAATGGTTGAGAAGGCAACAAATTTCTCGCAATTCTGCTGCTCCAAACGCTTAACCAGAATGGCCTAGGGAAAAAATACACATACCATTGTAATCGGGCGAGTTTCTACTTTCAGACGCAGCAGGAATTTTTGGGCTCGGCTAATCCGTTCGCGAGATATGGGAGTTTGAAGCTAAGAAATGGTTGAGAAGACAACAAATTTTGCGCACTTCTGCTGCTCCAAACGCTTAACAAGAATGGCCTGGGGAAAAAATACACATACCTCTGTAAACGGGCGAGCTTCTACTTTCAGACGCAGCAGGAATTTTTGCGTTTGGTCAATCCGTTCGCGAGAAATGGGAGTTTGAATCTAAGAAATGGTTGAGAAGGCAACGAATTTTGCGCACTTCTGCTGCTCCAAACGCTTAACCAGAATGGCCTAGGGAAAAAATACACTTACCTTTGTAATCGGGCGAGTTTCTATTTTCAGACGCAACAGGAATTTTTGGGTTTGGTCAATCCGCTCGCGAGATATGGGAGTTTGAAGCTAAGACACGGTTGAGAAGGCAACAAATTTTGCGCACTTCTGCTGCTCCAAACGCTTAACCAGAATGGCCTAGGGAAAAAATACACATACCGTTGTAATCGGGCGAGTTTCTACTTTCAGACGCAGCAGGAATTTTTGGGTTTGGTCAATCCGTTCGCGAGATATGGGAGTTTGAAGCTAAGAACTGTTTGAGAGGACAACAAATTTCTAGCAATTCTGCTGCTCCAAACGCTCAACCAGAATGGCCGAGGGAAAAAATACACATACCGTTGTAATCGGGCGAGCTTCTACTTTCAGACGCAGCAGGAATTTTTGGGTTTGGTCAATCCGTTCGCGAGAAATGGGAGTTTGAAGCTAAGAAATGTTTGAGAAGGCAACAAATTTTTCGCAGTTCGGCCGCTCCAAACGCTTAACCAGAATGGCCTAGGGAGAAAATACACATACCTTTGTAATCGGGCGAATACCTACTTTCAGACGCAACAGGAATTTTTGGGCTCGGTCATTCCGTTCGCGAGATATGGGAGTTTGAAGCTAAGAAATGGTTTAGAAGGCAACAAATTTCTCGCAATTCTGCTGCTCCAAACGCTTAACCAGAATGGCCTAGGGAAAAAATACAAATACCGTTGCAATCGGGCTAGTTTCTACTTTCAGACGCAGCGGGAATTTTTGGGTTTGGTCAATCCGTTCGCGAGATATGGGAGTTTGAAGCTAAGAACTGTTTGAGAAGACAACAAATTTTTCGCAATTCTGCTGCTCCAAACGCTTAACCAGAATGGCTTAGGGAAAAAATACACATACCGTTGTAATCGGGCGAGTTTCTACTTTCAGACGCAGCAGGAATTTTTGGGTTTGGTCAATCCGTTCGCGAGATATGGGAGTTTGAAGCTAAGAACTGTTTGAGAAGACAACAAATTTTTCGCAATTCTGCTGCTCCAAACGCTTAACCAGAATGGCCTAAGGAAAAAATAAACATACCGTTGTAATCGGGCTAGATTCTACTTTCCGACGCAGCAGGAATTTTTGAGCTTGGTCAAACCGCTCGCGAAATATGTGAGTTTGAAGCTAAGAAATGGTTGAGAAGACAACAAATTTTTCGCAATTCTGCTGCTCCAAACGCTTAATCAGAATGGCCTAGGGAAAAAATACTCATACCTTTGTAATCGGGAGAGTATTTACTTTCAGATGCAACAGGAATTTTTGGGTTTGGTCAATCCGTTCGCGAGATATGGGAGTTTGAAGCTAAGAAATGGTTGAGAAGGCAACAAATTTTTCGCAATTCTGCTGCTCCAAACGCTTAACCAGAATGGCCTAGGGAAAAAATACACTTACCTTTGTAATCGGGCGAGTTTCTATTTTCAGACGCAACAGGAATTTTTGGGTTTGGTCAATCCGTTCGCGAGATATGGGAGTTTGAAGCTAAGAAATGGTTGAGAAGACAACAAATTTCTCGCAATTCTGCTGCTCCAAACGCTTAACCAGAATGGCCTAGGGAAAAAATACAAAAACCGTTGCAATCGGGCTAGTTTCTACTTTCAGACGCAGCAGGAATTTTTGGGTTTGGTCAATCCGTTCGCGAGATATGGGAGTTTGAAGCTAAGAAATGGTTGAGAAGACAACAAATTTCTCGCAATTCTGCTGCTCCAAACGCTTAACCAGAATGGCCTAGGGAAAAAATACACATACCATTGTAATCGGGCGAGTTTCTACTTTCAGACGCAGCAGGAATTTTTGGGCTCGGCTAATCCGTTCGCGAGATATGGGAGTTTGAAGCTAAGAACTGTTTGAGAAGACAACAAATTTTTCGCAATTCTGCTGCTCCAAACGCTTAACCAGAATGGCTTAGGGAAAAAATACACATACCGTTGTAATCGGGCGAGTTTCTACTTTCAGACGCAGCAGGAATTTTTGGGTTTGGTCAATCCGTTCGCGAGATATGGGAGTTTGAAGCTAAGAACTGTTTGAGAAGACAACAAATTTTTCGCAATTCTGCTGCTCCAAACGCTTAACCAGAATGGCCTAGGGAAAAAATACACTTACCTTTGTAATCGGGCGAGTTTCTATTTTCAGACGCAACAGGAATTTTTGGGTTTGGTCAATCCGTTCGCGAGATATGGGAGTTTGAAGCTAAGAAATGGTTGAGAAGACAACAAATTTCTCGCAATTCTGCTGCTCCAAACGCTTAACCAGAATGGCCTAGGGAAAAAATACAAAAACCGTTGCAATCGGGCTAGTTTCTACTTTCAGACGCAGCAGGAATTTTTGGGTTTGGTCAATCCGTTCGCGAGATATGGGAGTTTGAAGCTAAGAAATGGTTGAGAAGACAACAAATTTCTCGCAATTCTGCTGCTCCAAACGCTTAACCAGAATGGCCTAGGGAAAAAATACACATACCATTGTAATCGGGCGAGTTTCTACTTTCAGACGCAGCAGGAATTTTTGGGCTCGGCTAATCCGTTCGCGAGATATGGGAGTTTGAAGCTAAGAAATGGTTGAGAAGACAACAAATTTTGCGCAATTCTGCTGCTCCAAACGCTTAACAAGAATGGCCCGGGGAAAAAATACACATACCTCTGTAATCGGGCGAGTTTCTAGTTTCAGACGCAACAGGAATTTTTGGGTTTGGTCAATCCGTTCGCGAGATATGGGAGTTTGAAGCTAAGAAATGGTTGAGAAGACAACAAATTTTGCGCACTTCTGCTGCTGCAAACGCTTATCAAGAATGGCCTAGGGAAAAAATACACATACCGTTGTAATCGGGCGAGTTTCTACTTTCAGACGCAGCAGGAATTTTTGGGTTTGATCAATCCGTTCGCGATATAGGGGAGTTTGAAGTTAAGAAATGGTTGAGAAGACAACAAATTTTGCGCACTTCTGCTGCTCCAAACGCTTAACCAGAATGGCCTAGGGAAAAAATACACATACCGTTGTAATCGGGCGAGTACCTACTTTCAGATGCAAGAGGAATTTTTGGGCTCGGCCAATCCGTTCGCGAGGTATGGGAGTTTGAAGCTAAGAAATGGTTGAGAAGGCAACGAATTTTGCGCACTTCTGCTGCTCCAAACGCTTAACCAGAATGGCCTAGGGAAAAAATACACTTACCATTGTAATCGGGCGGGTTTCTACATTCAGACGCAGCAGGAATTTTTGGGCTCGGCTAATCCGTTCGCGAGATATGGGAGTTTGAAGCTAAGAAATGGTTGAGAAGGCAACGAATTTTGCGCACTTCTGCTGCTCCAAACGCTTAACAAGAATGGCCTAGGGAAAGAATACACATACCGTTGTAATCGGGCGAGTTTCTACTTTCAGACGCAACAGGAATTTTTGGGTTTGGTCAATCCGTTCGCGAGATATGGGAGTTTGAAGCTAAGAACTGTTTGAGAAGACAACAAATTTTTCGCAATTCTGCTGCTCCAAACGCTTAACCAGAATGGCCTAAGGAAAAAATAAACATACCGTTGTAAACGGGCTAGATTCTACTTTCCGACGCAGCAGGAATTTTTGAGCTTGTTCAAACCGCTCGCGAAATATGTGAGTTTGAAGCTAAGAAATGGTTGAGAAGGCAACAAATTTCTCGCAATTCTGCTGCTCCAAACGCTTAACCAGAATGGCCTAGGGAAAAAATACACATACCATTGTAATCGGGCGGGTTTCTACTTTCAGACGCAGCAGGAATTTTTGGGCTCGGCTAATCCGTTCGCGAGATATGGGAGTTTGAAGCTAAGAAATGGTTGAGAAGACAACAAATTTTGCGCACTTCTGCTGCTCCAAACGCTTAACAAGAATGGCCTGGGGAAAAAATACACATACCTCTGTAATCGGGCGAGCTTCTACTTTCAGACGCAGCAGGAATTTTTGCGTTTGGTCAATCCGTTCGCGAGAAATGGGAGTTTGAAGCTAAGAAATGGTTGAGAAGGCAACGAATTTTGCGCACTTCTGCTGCTCCAAACGCTTAACCAGAATGGCCTAGGGAAAAAATACACTTACCTTTGTAATCGGGCGAGTTTCTATTTTCAGACGCAACAGGAATTTTTGGGTTTTTTCAATCCGTTCGCGAGATATGGGAGTTTGAAGCTAAGACACGGTTGAGAAGGCAACAAATTTTGCGCACTTCTGCTGCTCCAAACGCTTAACCAGAATGGCCTAGGGAAAAAATACACATACCGTTGTAATCGGGCGAGTTTCTACTTTCAGACGCAGCAGGAATTTTTGGGTTTGGTCAATCCGTTCGCGAGATATGGGAGTTTGAAGCTAAGAACTGTTCGAGAAGACAACAAATTTTTCGCAATTCTGCTGTTCCAAACGCTTAACCAGAATGGCCTAAGGAAAAAATAAACATACAGTTGTAATCGGGCTAGATTCTACTTTCCGACGCAGCAGGAATTTTTGAGCTTGGTCAAACCGCTCGCGAAATATGTGAGTTTGAAGCTAAGAAATGGTTGAGAAGACAACAAATTTTTCGCAATTCTGCTGCTCCAAACGCTTAATCAGAATGGCCTAGGGAAAAAATACTCATACCTTTGTAATCGGGCGAGTATTTACTTCCAGATGCAACAGGAATTTTTGGGTTTGGTCAATCCGTTCGCGAGATGTGGGAGTTTCAAGCTAAGAAATGGTTGAGAAGGCAACAAATTTTTCGCAATTCTGCTGCTCCAAGCGCTTAACCAGAATGGCCTAGGGAAAAAATACACTTACCTTTGTAATCGGGCGAGTTTCTATTTTCAGACGCAACAGGAATTTTTGGGTTTGGTCAATCCGTTCGCGAGATATGGGAGTTTGAAGCTAAGAAATGGTTGAGAAGACAACAAATTTCTCGCAATTCTGCTGCTCCAAACGCTTAACCACAATGGCCTAGGGAAAAAATACAAATACCGTTGCAATCGGGCTAGTTTCTACTTTCAGACGCAGCAGGAATTTTTGGGTTTGGTCAATCCGTTCGCGAGATATGGGAGTTTGAAGCTAAGAAATGGTTGAGAAGACAACAAATTTCTCGCAATTCTGCTGCTCCAAACGCTTAACCAGAATGGCCTAGGGAAAAAATACACATACCATTGTAATCGGGCGAGTTTCTACTTTCAGACGCAGCAGGAATTTTTGGGCTCGGCTAATCCGTTCGCGAGATATGGGAGTTTGAAGCTAAGAAATGGTTGAGAAGACAACAAATTTTGCGCAATTCTGCTGCTCCAAACGCTTAACAAGAATGGCCTGGGGAAAAAATACACATACCTCTGTAATCGGGCGAGTTTCTAGTTTCAGACGCAACAGGAATTTTTGGGTTTGGTCAATCCGTTCGCGAGATATGGGAGTTTGAAGCTAAGAAATGGTTGAGAAGACAACAAATTTTGCGCACTTCTGCTGCTGCAAACGCTTAACAAGAATGTCCTAGGGAAAAAATACACATACCGTTGTAATCGGGCGAGTTTCTACTTTCAGACGCAGCAGGAATTTTTGGGTTTGATCAATCCGTTCGCGATATAGGGGAGTTTGAAGTTAAGAAATGGTTGAGAAGACAACAAATTTTGCGCACTTCTGCTGCTCCAAACGCTTAACCAGAATGGCCTAGGGAGAAAATACACATACCGTTGTAATCGGGCGAGTACCTACTTTCAGATGCAAGAGGAATTTTTGGGCTCGGCCAATCCGTTCGCGAGATATGGGAGTTTGAAGCTAAGAAATGGTTGAGAAGGCAACAAATTATGCGCAATTCTGCTGCTGCAAACGCTTAACAAGAATGGCCTAGGGAAAGAATACACATACCGTTGTAATCGGGCGAGTTTCTACTTTCAGACGCAACAGGAATTTTTGGGTTTGGTCAATCCGTTCGCGAGAAATGGGAGTTTGAAGCTAAGAAATGGTTGAGAAGGCAACAAATTTTTCGCAGTTCTGCCGCTCCAAACGCTTAACCAGAATGGCCTAGGGAGAAAATACACATACCTTTGTAATCGGGCGAATACCTACTTTCAGAGGCAACAGGAATTTTTGGGCTCGGTCATTCCGTTCGCGAGATATGGGAGTTTGAAGCTAAGAAATGGTTAAGAAGGCAACAAATTTCTCGCAATTCTGCTGCTCCAAACGCTTAACCAGAATGGCCTAGGGAAAAAATACAAATAACGTTGCAATCGGGCTAGTTTCTACTTTCAGACGCAGCAGGTATTTTTGGGTTTGGTCAATCCGTTCGCGAGATATGGGAGTTTGAAGCTAAGAACTGTTTGAGAAGACAACAAATTTTTCGCAATTCTGCTGCTCCAAACGCTTAACCAGAATGGCTTAGGGAAAAAATACACATACCGTTGTAATCGGGCGAGTTTCTACTTTCAGACGCAGCAGGAATTTTTGGGTTTGGTCAATCCGTTCGCGAGATATGGGAGTTTGAAGCTAAGAACTGTTTGAGAAGACAACAAATTTTTCGCAATTCTGCTGCTCCAAACGCTTAACCAGAATGGCCTAAGGAAAAAATAAACATACCGTTGTAATCGGGCTAGATTCTACTTTCCGTCGCAGCAGGAATTTTTGAGCTTGGTCAAACCGCTCGCGAAATATGTGAGTTGAAGCTAAGAAACGGTTGAGAAGACAACAAATTTTTCGCAATTCTGCTGCTCCAAACGCTTAATCAGAATGGCCTAGGGAAAAAATACACATACCATTGTAATCGGGCGAGTTTCTACTTTCAGACGCAGCAGGAATTTTTGGGCTCGGCTAATCCGTTCGCGAGATATGGTAGTTTGAAGCTAAGAAATGGTTGAGAAGACAACAAATTTTGCGCACTTCTGCTGCTCCAAACGCTTAACAAGAATGGCCTGGGGAAAAAATACACATACCTCTGTAATCGGGCGAGTTTCTAGTTTCAGACGCAACAGGAATTTTTGGGTTTGGTCAATCCGTTCGCGAGATATGGGAGTTTGAAGCTAAGAAATGGTTGAGAAGACAACAAATTTTGCGCACTTCTGCTGCTGCAAACGCTTAACAAGAATGGCCTAGGGAAAAAATACACATACCGTTGTAATCGGGCGAGTTTATACTTTCAGACGCAGCAGGAATTTTTGAGTGTGATCAATCCGTTCGCGATATAGGGGAGTTTGAAGTTAAGAAATGGTTGAGAAGACAACAAATTTTGCGCACTTCTGCTGCTGCAAACGCTTAACAAGAATGGCCTAGGGAAAAAATACACATACCGTTGTAATCGGGCGAGTACCTACTTTCAGATGCAAGAGGAATTTTTGGGCTCGGCCAATCCGTTCGCGAGATATGGGAGTTTGAAGCTAAGAAATGGTTGAGAAGGCAACAAATTATGCGCAATTCTGCTGCTGCAAACGCTTAACAAGAATGGCCTAGGGAAAGAATACACATACCGTTGTAATCGGGCGAGTTTCTACTTTCAGACGCAACAGGAATTTTTGGGTTTGGTCAATCCGTTCGCGAGAAATGGGAGTTTGAAGCTAAGAAATGGTTGAGAAGGCATCAAATTTCTAGCAATTCTGCTGCTCCAAACGCTCAACCAGAATGGCCGAGGGAAAAAATACACATACCGTTGTAATCGGGCGAGCTTCTACTTTCAGACGCAGCAGGAATTTTTGGGTTTGGTCAATCCGTTCGCGAGAAATGGGAGTTTGAAGCTAAGAAATGGTTGAGAAGGCACCATTTTTTTCGCAGTTCTGCCGCTCCAAACGCTTAACCAGAATGGCCTAGGGAGAAAATACACATACCTTTGTAATCCGGCGAATACCTACTTTCAGATGCAACAGGAATTTTTTGGCTCGGTCATTCCGTTCGCGAGATATGGGAGTTTGAAGCTAAGAAATGGTTTAGAAGGCCACAAAATTTCTCGCAATTCTGCTGCTCCAAACGCTTAATCAGAATGGCCTAGGGAAAAAATACAAATACCGTTGTAATCGGGCGAGTTTCTACTTTCAGACGCAGCAGGAATTTTTGGGTTTGGTCAATCCGTTCGCGAGATATAGGAGTTTGAAGCTAAGAAATGGTTGAGAAGGCAACAAATTTTGCGCACTTCTGCTGCTCCAAACGCTTAGTCAGAGTGGCCTAGGGAAAAAATACAAATACCGTTGTAATCGGGCGAGTTTCTACTTTCAGACGCAGCAGGAATTTTTGGGTTTGGTCAATCCGTTCGCGAGATATAGGAGTTTGAAGCTAAGAAATGGTTGAGAAGGCAACAAATTTTGCGCACTTCTGCTGCTCCAAACGCTTAACCAGAATGGCCTAGGGAAAAAATACACATACCGCTGTAGTCGGGCGAGTTTCTACTTTCAGACGCAGCAGGAATTTTTGGGTTTGATCAATCCGTTCGCGAGATATGGGAGTTTGAATCTAAGAAATGGTTGAGAAGGCACGAATTTTGCGCACTTCTGCTGCTCCAAACGCTTAACCAGAATGGCCTAGGGAAAAAATACACATACCGTTGTAATCGGGCGAGTATCTACTTTCAGATGCAAGAGGAATTTTTGGGATCGGTCAATCCGTTCGCCAGATATGGGAGTTTGAAGCTAAGAAATGGTTGAGAAGGCAACAATTTTTGCGCACTTCTGCTGCTCGTAACGCTTAACAAGAATGGCCTAGGGAAAAAATACACATACCTTTGTAATCGGGCGAGTTTCTAATTTCAGACGCAACAGGAATTTTTGGGTTTGGTCAATCCGTTCGCGAGATATGGGAGTTTGAAGCTAAGAAATGGTTGAGAAGGCAACAAATTTTTCGCAATTCTGCTGCTCCACACGCTTAATCAGAAAGGCCTAGGGAAAAAATACACATACCTTTGTAATCGGGCGAGTATCTACTTTCAGATGCAAGAGGAATTTTTGGGCTCGGTCAATCCGTTCGCGAGATATGGGAGTTTGAAGCTAAGAAATGGTTTAGAAGGCAACAAATTTCTCGCAGTTCTGCTGCTCCAAAAGCTTAACCAGAATGGCCTAGGGAAAAAATACAAATACCGTTGCAATCGGGCTAGTTTCTACTTTCAGACGCAGCAGGAATTTTTGGGCTTGGTCAATCCTTTCGCGAGATATAGGAGTTTGAAGCTAAGAAATGAATGAGAAGGCAACAAATTTCTAGCAATTCCGCTGCTCCAAACGCTTAACCAGAATGGCCTAGGGAAAAAATACAAATACCGTTGTAATCGGGCGAGTTTCTACTTTCAGAGGCAGCAGGAATTTTTGAGCTTGGTCAATCCGTTCGCGAGATATGGGAGATTGAAGCTAAGAAATGGTTGAGAAGGGAACAAATTTTGCGCACTTCTGCTGCTCCAAACGCTTAACAAGAATAGCCTGGGGGAAAAATACACATACCTCTGTAATCGGGCGAGTTTCTAATTTCAGACGCAACAAGAATTTTTGGGTTTGGTCAATCCGTTCGCGAGATATGGGAGTTTGAAGCTAAGAAATGGTTGAGAAAACAACAAATTTTGCGCACTTCTGCTGCTGCAAACGCTTAACAAGAATGGCCTAGGGAAAAAATACACATACCGTTGTAATCGGGCGAGTTTCTACTTTCAGACGCAGCAGGAATTTTTGGGTTTGATCAATCCGTTCGCGAGATATAGGAGTTTGAAGCTAAGAAATGGTTGAGAAGGCAACAAATTTTGCGCACTTCTGCTGCTCCAAACGCTTAACCAGAATGGCCTAGGGAAAAAATACACATACCGTTGTAATCGGGCGAGTTTCTACTTTCAGACGCAGCAGGAATTTTTGGGTTTGTTCAATCCGTTCGCGAGATATGGGAGTTTGAAGCTAAGAACTGTTTGAGAAGACAACAAATTTTTCGCAATTCTGCTGCTCCAAACGCTTAACCAGAATGGCCTAAGGAAAAAATAAACATACCGTTGTAATCGGGCTAGATTCTACTTTCCGACGCAGCAGGAATTTTTGAGCTTGGTCAAACCGCTCGCGAAATATGTGAGTTTGAAGCTAAGAAATGGTTGAGAAGACAACAAATTTTTCGCAATTCTGCTACTCCAAACGCTTAATCAGAATGGCCTAGGGAAAAAATACTCATACCTTTGTAATCGGGCGAGTATTTACTTTCAGATGCAACAGGAATTTTTGGGTTTGGTCAATCCGTTCGCGAGATATGGGAGTTTGAAGCTAAGAAATGGTTGAGAAGGCAACAAATTTTTCGCAATTCTGCTGCTCCAAACGCTTAACCAGAATGGCCTAGGGAAAAAATACACTTACCTTTGTAATCGGGCGAGTTTCTATTTTCAGACGCAACAGGAATTTTTGGGTTTGGTCAATCCGTTCGCGAGATATGGGAGTTTGAAGCTAAGAAATGGTTAAGAAGACAACAAATTTCTCGCAATTCTGCTGCTCCAAACGCTTAACCATAATGGCCTAGGGAAAAAATACAAATACCGTTGCAATCGGGCTAGTTTCTACTTTCAGACGCAGCAGGAATTTTTGGGTTTGGTCAATCCGTTCGCGAGATATGGGAGTTTGAAGCTAAGAAATGGTTGAGAAGACAACAAATTTCTCGTAATTCTGCTGCTCCAAACGCTTAACCAGAATGGCCTAGGGAAAAAATACACATACCATTGTAATCGGGCGAGTTTCTACTTTCAGACGCAGCAGGAATTTTTGGGCTCGGCTAATCCGTTCGCGAGATATGGTAGTTTGAAGCTAAGAAATGGTTGAGAAGACAACAAATTTTGCGCAATTCTGCTGCTCCAAACGCTTAACAAGAATGGCCTAGGGAAAAAATACACATACCGTTGTAATCGGGCGAGTACCTACTTTCAGATGCAAGAGGAATTTTTGGGCTCGGCCAATCCGTTCGCGAGATATGGGAGTTTGAAGCTAAGAAATGGTTGAGAAGGCAACAAATTATGCGCAATTCTGCTGCTGCAAACGCTTAACAAGAATGGCCTAGGGAAAGAATACACATACCGTTGTAATCGGGCTAGTTTCTACTTTCAGACGCAGCAGGAATTTTTGGGCTTGGTCAATCCGTTCGCGAGATATGGGAGTTAGAAGCTAAGAAATGGTTGAGAAGACAACAAATTTTGCGCACTTCAGCTGCTCCAAACGCTTAACAAGAATGGGCTATGGAAAAAATACACATACCTTTGTAATCGGGCGTGTTTCTAATTTCAGACGCAACAGGAATTTTTGGGTTTGGTCAATCCGTTCGCGAGAAATGGGAGTTTGAAGGTAAGAAATGGTTGAGAAGGCATCAAATTTCTAGCAATTCTGCTGCTCCAAACGCTCAACCAGAATGGCCGAGGGAAAAAATACACATACCGTTGTAATCGGGCGAGCTTCTACTTTCAGACGCAGCAGGAATTTTTGGGTTCGGTCAATCCGTTCGCGAGAAATGGGAGTTTGAAGCTAAGAAATGGTTGAGAAGGCAACAAATTTTTCGCATTTCTGCCGCTCCAAACGCTTAACCAGAATGGCCTAGGGAGAAAATACACATACCTTTGTAATCCGGCGAATACCTACTTTCAGATGCAACAGGAATTTTTGGGCTCGGTCAATCCGTTCGCGAGATATGGGAGTTTGAAGCTAAGAAATGGTTTAGAAGGCAACAAATTTCTCGCAATTCTGCTGCTCCAAAAGCTTAACCAGAATGGCCTAGGGAAAAAATACACATACCTTTGTAATCGCGCGTGTTTTTAATTTCAGACGCAACAGGAATTTTTGGGTATGGTCAATCCGTTCGCGAGATATGGGAGTTTGAATCTAAGAAATGGTTGAGAAGGCACGAATTTTGCGCACTTCTGCTGCTCCAAACGCTTAACAAGAATGGCCTAGGGAAAAAATACACATACCGTTGTAATCGGGCGAGCTTCTACTTTCAGACGCAGCAGGAATTTTTGGGTTCGGTCAATCCGTTCGCGAGAAATGGGAGTTTGAAGCTAAGAAATGGTTGAGAAGGCAACAAATTTTTCGCAGTTCTGCCGCTCCAAACGCTTAACCAGAATGGCCTAGGGAGAAAATACACATACCGTTGTAATCGGGCGAGTATCTACTTTCAGATGCAAGAGGAATTTTTGGGATCGGTCAATCCGTTCGCCAGATATGGGAGTTTGAAGCTAAGAAATGGTTGAGAAGGCAACAATTTTTGCGCACGTCTGCTGCTCGTAACGCTTAACAAGAATGGCCTAGGGAAAAAATACACATACCTTTGTAATCGGGCGAGTTTCTAATTTCAGACGCAACAGGAATTTTTGGGTTTGGTCAATCCGTTCGCGAGATATGGGAGTTTGAAGCTAAGAAATGGTTGAGAAGACAACAAATTTTGCGCACTTCTGCTGCTCCAAACGCTTAACAAGAATGGCCTAGGGAAAAAATACACATACCTTTGTAATCGCGCGTGTTTTTAATTTCAGACGCAACAGGAATTTTTGGGTATGGTCAATCCGTTCGCGAGATATGGGAGTTTGAAGCTAAGAAATGGTTGAGAAGGCAACAAATTTTTCGCAATTCTGCTGCTCCACACGCTTAGTCAGAAAGGCCTAGGGAAAAAATACACATACCTTTGTAATCGGGCGAGTATCTACTTTCGGATGCAAGAGGAATTTTTGGGCTCGGTCAATCCGTTCGCGAGATATGGGAGTTTGAAGCTAAGAAATGGTTGAGAAGGCAACAAATTTCTCGCAATTCTGCTGCTCCAAACGCTTAACCAGAATTGCCTAGCGAAAAAATACACATACCGTTGTAATCGGGCGGGTTTCTACTTTCATACGCAGCTGGAATTTTTGGGCTTGGTCAAACCGTTCGCGAGAAGTGGGAGCTTGAAGCTAAGAAATGGTTGAGAAGGCAACAAATTTGTCGCACTTCTGCTGCTCCAAACGCTTAACCAGAATGGCCTAGGGAGAAAATGCACATACCGTTGTAATCGGGCGAGTACCTACTTTCAGATGCAAGAGGAATTTTTGGGCTCGGCCAATCCGTTCGCGAGATATGGGAGTTTGAAGCTAAGAAATGGTTGAGAAGGCAACAAATTTCTCGCAATTCTGCTGCTCCAAACGCTTAACCAGAATGGCCTAGGGAAAAGGAACACATACCGTTGTAATCGGGAGAGTTTCTACCTTCAGATGCAAGAGGAATTTTTGGGCTTGTCAATCCGTTCGCGAGATATGGGCTTTTGAAGCTAAGAAATGGTTGAGAAGGCAACAAATTTCTCGCAATTCTGCTGCTCCAAACGCTTAACCAGAATGGCCTAGCGAAAAAATACAAGTACCGTTGCAATCGGGCTAGTTTCTACTTTCAGACGCAGCAGAAATTTTTGGGCTTGGTCAATCCTTTCGCGAGATATGGGAGTTTGAAGCTAAGAAATGGTTGAGAAGGCAACAAATTTTTCGCACTTCTGCTGCTCCGAACGCTTAACCAGAATGGCCTAGGGAAAAGGAACACATACCGTTGTAATCGGGAGAGTTTCTACCTTCAGATGCAAGAGGAATTTTTGGGCTTGTCAATCCGTTCGCGAGATATGGGCGTTTGAAGCTAAGAAATGGTTGAGAAGGCAACAAATTTCTTGCAATTCTGCTGCTCCAAACGCTTAACCAGAATGGCCTAGAGGAAAAATACAAATACCGTTGTAATCGGGGTAGTTTCTAATTTCAGACGCAGCTGGAATTTTTGAGCTTGGTCAAACTTTTCGCGAGATATGGGAGTTTGAAGCTAAGAAATGGTTAAGAAAACAACAAATTTTGCGCAATTCTGCTGCTCCAAACGCTTAACCAGAATGGCCTAGGGAAAAAATACACATACCGTTGTAATCGGGAGAGTGTATACTTTCAGATGCAAGAGGAATTTTTGGGCTCGGTCAATCCGTTCGCCAGATATGGGAGTTTGAAGCTAAGAAATGGTTGAGAAGACAACAAATTTTGCGCACTTCTGCTGCTCCAAATGCTTAACAAGAATGGCCTAGGAAAAAAATACACATACCTTTGTAATCGGGCGAGTTTCTACTTTCAGACGCATCAGGAATTTTTGAGCTTGGTCAAACCGTTCGCGAGATATGGGAATTTGAAGCTAAGAAATGGTTGAGAAGACAACAAATTTTTCGCAATTCTGCTGCTCCAAACGCTTAACAAGGATGGCCTAGGGAAAAAATACACATACCGTTGTAATCGGGCTAGTTTCTACTTTCAGACGCAGCAGGAATTTTTGGGCTTGGTCAATCCGTTCGCGAGATATGGGAGTTTGAAGCTAAGAAATGGTTGAGAAGACAACAAATTTTGCGCACTTCAGCTGCTCCAAACGCTTAACAAGAATAGGCTATGGAAAAAATACACATACCTTTGTAATCGGGCGTGTTTCTAATTTCAGACGCAACAGGAATTTTTGGGTTTGGTCAATCCGTTCGCGAGATATGGGAGTTTGAAGCTAAGAAATGGTTGAAAAGGCAACAAATTTTTCGCAATTCTGCTGCTCCACACGCTTAATCAGAACGGCCTAGGGAAAAAATACACATACCTTTGTAATCGGGCGAGTATCTACTTTCAGATGCAAGAGGAATTTTTGGCCTCGGTCAATCCGTTCGCGAGATATGGGAGTTTGAAGCTAAGAAATGGTTGAGAAGGCAAGAAATTTTTCGCACTTCTGCTGCTCCAAACGCTTAACAAGAGTGGCCTAGGGAAAAAATACACATACCGTTGTAATCGGGCGAGCTTCTACTTTCAGACGCAGCAGGAATTTTTGGGTTTGGTCAATCCGTTCGCGAGAAATGGGAGTTTGAAGCTAAGAAATGGTTGAGAAGACAACAAATTTTTCGCACTTCTGCGGCTACAAACGCTTAACCAGAATGGCCTAGGGAAAAAATACACATACCGTTGTAATCGGGCCAGTTTCCACTTTCAGACGCATCAGGAATTTTTGAGCTTGGTCAAACCGTTCGCGAGATATGGGAGTTTGAAGCTAAGAAATGGTTGAGAATACAACAAATTTTGCGCACTTCTGCTGCTCCAAACGCTTAACAAGAATGGCCTAGGGAAAAAATACACATACCGTTGTAATCGGGCGGGTTTCTACTTCCAGACGCAGCAGGAATTTTTGGGTTTGGTCAATCCGTTCGCGAGATATGGGAGTTTGAAGCTAAGAAATGCTTGAGAAGGCAACAAATTTTTCGCAATTCTGCTGCTCCAAACGCTTAACCAGAATGGCCTAGGGAAAAAATACACAAACCGTTGTAATCGGACGAGTATCTACTTTCAGGTGCAGGAGTAATTTTTGGGTTTGGTTAATCCGTTCGCGAGATATGGGAGTTTGAAGCCAAGAAATGGTTCAGCAGACAAGAAATTCTTCCCACTTCTGCTGCTCCAAACGCTTAACCAGAATGGCCTAGAGAAAAAATACACATACTGTTGTAATCGGGCGAGTATCTACTTTCAGATGCAAGAGGAATTTTTGGGCTCGGTCAATCCGTTCGCGAGATATGGGAGTTTGAAGCTAAGAAATGGTTGAGAAGACAACAAATGTTGCTCAATTCTGCTGCTCCAAACGCTTAACAAGAATGGCCTAGGGAAAAAATACACATACCGTTGTAATCGGGCGGGTTTCTACTTTCAGACGCAGCTGGAATTTTTGGGCTTGGTCAAACCGTTCGCGAGATATGGGAGTTTGAAGCTAAGAAATGGTTGAGAAGGCAACAAATTTCTCGCAATTCTGCTGCTCCAAACGCTTAACCAGAATGGCCTAGCGAAAAAATACAAATACCGTTGCAATCGGGCTAGTTTCTACTTTCAGACGCAGCAGAAATTTTTGGGCTTGGTCAATCGTTTCGCGAGATATGGGAGTTTGAAGCTAAGAAATGGTTCAGAAGGCAACAAATTTTTCGCACTTCTGCTGCTCCGAACGCTTAACCAGAATGGCCTAGGGAAAAGGAACACATACCGTTGTAATCGGGAGAGTTTCTACCTTCAGATGCAAGAGGAATTTTTGGGTTTGGTCAATGCGTTCGCGAGAAATGGGAGTTTGAAGCTAAGAAATGGTTGAGAAGGCAACAAATTTTTCGCAGTTCTGCCGCTCCAAACGCTTACCCAGAATGGCCTAGGGAGAAAATACACATACCTTTGTAATCGGGCGAATACCTACTTTCAGACGCAACAGGAATTTTTGGGCTCGGTCATTCCGTTCGCGAGATATGGGAGTTTGAAACTAAGAAATGGTTTAGAAGGCAACAAATTTCTCGCAATTCTGCTGCTCCAAACGCTTAACCAGAATGGCCTAGGGAAAAAATACACATACCATTGTAATCGGGCGAGTTTCTACTTTCAGACGCAGCAGGAATTTTTGGGCTCGGCTAATCCGTTCGCGAGATATGGGAGTTTGAAGCTAAGAAATGGTTGAGAAGACAACAAATTTTGCGCACTTCTGCTGCTCCAAACGCTTAACAAGAATGGCCTGGGGAAAAAATACACATACCTCTGTAAACGGGCGAGCTTCTACTTTCAGACGCAGCAGGAATTTTTGCGTTTGGTCAATCCGTTCGCGAGAAATGGGAGTTTGAATCTAAGAAATGGTTGAGAAGGCAACGAATTTTGCGCACTTCTGCTGCTCCAAACGCTTAACCAGAATGGC
Organism: Ptiloglossa arizonensis; assembly: GCF_051014685.1. Classification (NCBI taxonomy): domain Eukaryota; kingdom Metazoa; phylum Arthropoda; class Insecta; order Hymenoptera; family Colletidae; genus Ptiloglossa; species Ptiloglossa arizonensis. The sequence continues at coordinate 381,946 of NW_027478430.1, forward strand.
CTAGGGAAAAAATACACTTACCTTTGTAATCGGGCGAGTTTCTATTTTCAGACGCAACAGGAATTTTTGGGTTTGGTCAATCCGCTCGCGAGATATGGGAGTTTGAAGCTAAGACACGGTTGAGAAGGCAACAAATTTTGCGCACTTCTGCTGCTCCAAACGCTTAACCAGAATGGCCTAGGGAAAAAATACACATACCGTTGTAATCGGGCGAGTTTCTACTTTCAGACGCAGCAGGAGCTTTGGGTTTGGTCAATCCGTTCGCGAGATATGGGAGTTTGAAGCTAAGAACTGTTTGAGAGGACAACAAATTTCTAGCAATTCTGCTGCTCCAAACGCTCAACCAGAATGGCCGAGGGAAAAAATACACATACCGTTGTAATCGGGCGAGCTTCTACTTTCAGACGCAGCAGGAATTTTTGGGTTTGGTCAATCCGTTCGCGAGAAATGGGAGTTTGAAGCTAAGAAATGTTTGAGAAGGCAACAAATTTTTCGCAGTTCTGCCGCTCCAAACGCTTAACCAGAATGGCCTAGGGAGAAAATACACATACCTTTGTAATCGGGCGAATACCTACTTTCAGACGCAACAGGAATTTTTGGGCTCGGTCATTCCGTTCGCGAGATATGGGAGTTTGAAGCTAAGAAATGGTTTAGAAGGCAACAAATTTCTCGCAATTCTGCTGCTCCAAACGCTTAACCAGAATGGCCTAGGGAAAAAATACAAATACCGTTGCAATCGGGCTAGTTTCTACTTTCAGACGCAGCAGGAATTTTTGGGTTTGGTCAATCCGTTCGCGAGATATGGGAGTTTGAAGCTAAGAACTGTTTGAGAAGACAACAAATTTTTCGCAATTCTGCTGCTCCAAACGCTTAACCAGAATGGCCTAGGGAAAAAATACACATACCATTGTAATCGGGCGAGTTTCTACTTTCAGACGCAGCAGGAATTTTTGGGCTCGGCTAATCCGTTCGCGAGATATGGGAGTTTGAAGCTAAGAAATGGTTGAGAAGACAACAAATTTTGCGCACTTCTGCTGCTCCAAACGCTTAACAAGAATGGCCTGGGGAAAAAATACACATACCTCTGTAAACGGGCGAGCTTCTACTTTCAGACGCAGCAGGAATTTTTGCGTTTGGTCAATCCGTTCGCGAGAAATGGGAGTTTGAATCTAAGAAATGGTTGAGAAGGCAACGAATTTTGCGCACTTCTGCTGCTCCAAACGCTTAACCAGAATGGCCTAGGGAAAAAATACACTTACCTTTGTAATCGGGCGAGTTTCTATTTTCAGACGCAACAGGAATTTTTGGGTTTGGTCAATCCGCTCGCGAGATATGGGAGTTTGAAGCTAAGACACGGTTGAGAAGGCAACAAATTTTGCGCACTTCTGCTGCTCCAAACGCTTAACCAGAATGGCCTAGGGAAAAAATACACATACCGTTGTAATCGGGCGAGTTTCTACTTTCAGACGCAGCAGGAGCTTTGGGTTTGGTCAATCCGTTCGCGAGATATGGGAGTTTGAAGCTAAGAACTGTTTGAGAGGACAACAAATTTCTAGCAATTCTGCTGCTCCAAACGCTCAACCAGAATGGCCGAGGGAAAAAATACACATACCGTTGTAATCGGGCGAGCTTCTACTTTCAGACGCAGCAGGAATTTTTGGGTTTGGTCAATCCGTTCGCGAGAAATGGGAGTTTGAAGCTAAGAAATGTTTGAGAAGGCAACAAATTTTTCGCAGTTCTGCCGCTCCAAACGCTTAACCAGAATGGCCTAGGGAGAAAATACACATACCTTTGTAATCGGGCGAATACCTACTTTCAGACGCAACAGGAATTTTTGGGCTCGGTCATTCCGTTCGCGAGATATGGGAGTTTGAAGCTAAGAAATGGTTTAGAAGGCAACAAATTTCTCGCAATTCTGCTGCTCCAAACGCTTAACCAGAATGGCCTAGGGAAAAAATACAAATACCGTTGCAATCGGGCTAGTTTCTACTTTCAGACGCAGCAGGAATTTTTGGGTTTGGTCAATCCGTTCGCGAGATATGGGAGTTTGAAGCTAAGAACTGTTTGAGAAGACAACAAATTTTTCGCAATTCTGCTGCTCCAAACGCTTAACCAGAATGGCTTAGGGAAAAAATACACATACCGTTGTAATCGGGCGAGTTTCTACTTTCAGACGCAGCAGGAATTTTTGGGTTTGGTCAATCCGTTCGCGAGATATGGGAGTTTGAAGCTAAGAACTGTTTGAGAAGACAACAAATTTTTCGCAATTCTGCTGCTCCAAACGCTTAACCAGAATGGCCTAAGGAAAAAATAAACATACCGTTGTAATCGGGCTAGATTCTACTTTCCGACGCAGCAGGAATTTTTGAGCTTGGTCAAACCGCTCGCGAAATATGTGAGTTTGAAGCTAAGAAATGGTTGAGAAGACAACAAATTTTTCGCAATTCTGCTGCTCCAAACGCTTAATCAGAATGGCCTAGGGAAAAAATACTCATACCTTTGTAATCGGGAGAGTATTTACTTTCAGATGCAACAGGAATTTTTGGGTTTGGTCAATCCGTTCGCGAGATATGGGAGTTTGAAGCTAAGAAATGGTTGAGAAGGCAACAAATTTTTCGCAATTCTGCTGCTCCAAACGCTTAACCAGAATGGCCTAGGGAAAAAATACACTTACCTTTGTAATCGGGCGAGTTTCTATTTTCAGACGCAACAGGAATTTTTGGGTTTGGTCAGTCCGTTCGCGAGATATGGGAGTTTGAAGCTAAGAAATGGTTGAGAAGACAACAAATTTCTCGCAATTCTGCTGCTCCAAACGCTTAACCAGAATGGCCTAGGGAAAAAATACACATACCATTGTAATCGGGCGAGTTTCTACTTTCAGACGCAGCAGGAATTTTTGGGCTCGGCTAATCCGTTCGCGAGATATGGGAGTTTGAAGCTAAGAAATGGTTGAGAAGACAACAAATTTTGCGCAATTCTGCTGCTCCAAACGCTTAACAAGAATGGCCTGGGGAAAAAATACACATACCTCTGTAATCGGGCGAGTTTCTAGTTTCAGACGCAACAGGAATTTTTGGGTTTGGTCAATCCGTTCGCGAGATATGGGAGTTTGAAGCTAAGAAATGGTTGAGAAGACAACAAATTTTGCGCACTTCGGCTGCTGCAAACGCTTATCAAGAATGGCCTAGGGAAAAAATACACATACCGTTGTAATCGGGCGAGTTTCTACTTTCAGACGCAGCAGGAATTTTTGGGTTTGATCAATCCGTTCGCGATATAGGGGAGTTTGAAGTTAAGAAATGGTTGAGAAGACAACAAATTTTGCGCACTTCTGCTGCTCCAAACGCTTAACCAGAATGGCCTAGGGAAAAAATACACATACCGTTGTAATCGGGCGAGTACCTACTTTCAGATGCAAGAGGAATTTTTGGGCTCGGCCAATCCGTTCGCGAGGTATGGGAGTTTGAAGCTAAGAAATGGTTGAGAAGGCAACAAATTATGCGCAATTCTGCTGCTGCAAACGCTTAACAAGAATGGCCTAGGGAAAGAATACACATACCGTTGTAATCGGGCGAGTTTCTACTTTCAGACGCAACAGGAATTTTTGGGTTTGGTCAATCCGTTCGCGAGATATGGGAGTTTGAAGCTAAGAACTGTTTGAGAAGACAACAAATTTTTCGCAATTCTGCTGCTCCAAACGCTTAACCAGAATGGCCTAAGGAAAAAATAAACATACCGTTGTAAACGGGCTAGATTCTACTTTCCGACGCAGCAGGAATTTTTGAGCTTGGTCAAACCGCTCGCGAAATATGTGAGTTTGAAGCTAAGAAATGGTTGAGAAGGCAACAAATTTCTCGCAATTCTGCTGCTCCAAACGCTTAACCAGAATGGCCTAGGGAAAAAATACACATACCATTGTAATCGGGCGGGTTTCTACATTCAGACGCAGCAGGAATTTTTGGGCTCGGCTAATCCGTTCGCGAGATATGGGAGTTTGAAGCTAAGAAATGGTTGAGAAGACAACAAATTTTGCGCACTTCTGCTGCTCCAAACGCTTAACAAGAATGGCCTGGGGAAAAAATACACATACCATTGTAATCGGGCGAGTTTCTACTTTCAGACGCAGCAGGAATTTTTGGGCTCGGCTAATACGTTCGCGAGATATGGGAGTTTGAAGCTAAGAAATGGTTGAGAAGACAACAAATTTTGCGCACTTCTGCTGCTCCAAACGCTTAACAAGAATGGCCTGGGGAAAAAATACACATACCTCTGTAAACGGGCGAGCTTCTACTTTCAGACGCAGCAGGAATTTTTGCGTTTGGTCAATCCGTTCGCGAGAAATGGGAGTTTGAAGCTAAGAAATGGTTGAGAAGGCAACGAATTTTGCGCACTTCTGCTGCTCCAAACGCTTAACCAGAATGGCCTAGGGAAAAAATACACTTACCTTTGTAATCGGGCGAGTTTCTATTTTCAGACGCAACAGGAATTTTTGGGAATGGTCAATCCGTTCGCGAGATATGGGAGTTTGAAGCTAAGACACGGTTGAGAAGGCAACAAATTTTGCGCAATTCTGCTGCTCCAAACGCTTAACCAGAATGGCCTAGGGAAAAAATACACATACCGTTGTAATCGGGCGAGTTTCTACTTTCAGACGCAGCAGGAATTTTTGGGTTTGGTCAATCCGTTCGCGAGATATGGGAGTTTGAAGCTAAGAACTGTTTGAGAAGACAACAAATTTCTAGCAATTCTGCTGCTCCAAACGCTCAACCAGAATGGCCGAGGGAAAAAATACACATACCGTTGTAATCGGGCGAGCTTCTACTTTCAGACGCAGCAGGAATTTTTGGGTTTGGTCAATCCGTTCGCGAGAAATGGGAGTTTGAAGCTAAGAAATGGTTGAGAAGGCAACAAATTTATCGCAGTTCTGCCGCTCCAAACGCTTAACCAGAATGGCCTAGGGAGAAAATACACATACCTTTGTAATCGGGCGAATACCTACTTTCAGACGCAACAGGAATTTTTGGGCTCGGTCATTCCGTTCGCCAGATATGGGAGTTTGAAGCTAAGAAATGGTTTAGAAGGCAACAAATTTCTCGCAATTCTGCTGCTCCAAACGCTTAACCAGAATGGCCTAGGGAAAAAATACAAATACCGTTGCAATCGGGCTAGTTTCTACTTTCAGACGCAGCAGGAATTTTTGGGTTTGGTCAATCCGTTCGCGAGATATGGGAGTTTGAAGCTAAGAACTGTTTGAGAAGACAACAAATTTTTCGCAATTCTGCTGCTCCAAACGCTTAACCAGAATGGCTTAGGGGAAAAATACACATACCGTTGTAATCGGGCGAGTTTCTACTTTCAGACGCAGCAGGAATTTTTGGGTTTGGTCAATCCGTTCGCGAGATATGGGAGTTTGAAGCTAAGAACTGTTTGAGAAGACAACAAATTTTTCGCAATTCTGCTGCTCCAAACGCTTAACCAGAATGGCCTAAGGAAAAAATAAACATACCGTTGTAATCGGGCTAGATTCTACTTTCCGACGCAGCAGGAATTTTTGAGCTTGGTCAAACCGCTCGCGAAATATGTGAGTTTGAAGCTAAGAAATGGTTGAGAAGACAACAAATTTTTCGCAATTCTGCTGCTCCAAACGCTTAATCAGAATGGCCTAGGGAAAAAATACTCATACCTTTGTAATCGGGCGAGTATTTACTTTCAGATGCAACAGGAATTTTTGGGTTTGGTCAACCCGTTCGCGAGATATGGGAGTTTGAAGCTAAGAAATGGTTGAGAAGGCAACAAATTTCTCGCAATTCTGCTGCTCCAAACGCTTAACAAGAATGGCCTGGGGAAAAAATACACATACCTCTGTAATCGGGCGAGTTTCTAGTTTCAGACGCAACAGGAATTTTTGGGTTTGGTCAATCCGTTCGCGAGATATGGGAGTTTGAAGCTAAGACACGGTTGAGAAGGCAACAAATTTTGCGCACTTCTGCTGCTCCAAACGCTTAACCAGAATGGCCTAGGGAAAAAATACACATACCGTTGTAATCGGGCGAGTTTCTACTTTCAGACGCAGCAGGAATTTTTGGGTTTGGTCAATCCGTTCGCGAGATATGGGAGTTTGAAGCTAAGAACTGTTCGAGAAGACAACAAATTTTTCGCAATTCTGCTGTTCCAAACGCTTAACCAGAATGGCCTAAGGAAAAAATAAACATACAGTTGTAATCGGGCTAGATTCTACTTTCCGACGCAGCAGGAATTTTTGAGCTTGGTCAAACCGCTCGCGAAATATGTGAGTTTGAAGCTAAGAAATGGTTGAGAAGACAACAAATTTTTCGCAATTCTGCTGCTCCAAACGCTTAATCAGAATGGCCTAGGGAAAAAATACTCATACCTTTGTAATCGGGCGAGTATTTACTTCCAGATGCAACAGGAATTTTTGGGTTTGGTCAATCCGTTCGCGAGATGTGGGAGTTTCAAGCTAAGAAATGGTTGAGAAGGCAACAAATTTTTCGCAATTCTGCTGCTCCAAGCGCTTAACCAGAATGGCCTAGGGAAAAAATACACTTACCTTTGTAAGCGGGCGAGTTTCTATTTTCAGACGCAACAGGAATTTTTGGGTTTGGTCAATCCGTTCGCGAGATATGGGAGTTTGAAGCCAAGAAATGGTTGAGAAGACAACAAATTTCTCGCAATTCTGCTGCTCCAAACGCTTAACCACAATGGCCTAGGGAAAAAATACAAATACCGTTGCAATCGGGCTAGTTTCTACTTTCAGACGCAGCAGGAATTTTTGGGTTTGGTCAATCCGTTCGCGAGATATGGGAGTTTGAAGCTAAGAAATGGTTGAGAAGACAACAAATTTCTCGCAATTCTGCTGCTCCAAACGCTTAACCAGAATGGCCTAGGGAAAAAATACACATACCATTGTAATCGGGCGAGTTTCTACTTTCAGACGCAGCAGGAATTTTTGGGCTCGGCTAATCCGTTCGCGAAATATGTGAGTTTGAAGCTAAGAAATGGTTGAGAAGACAACAAATTTTTCGCAATTCTGCTGCTCCAAACGCTTAATCAGAATGGCCTAGGGAAAAAATACTCATACCTTTGTAATCGGGCGAGTATTTACTTTCAGATGCAACAGGAATTTTTGGGTTTGGTCAACCCGTTCGCGAGATATGGGAGTTTGAAGCTAAGAAATGGTTGAGAAGGCAACAAATTTCTCGCAATTCTGCTGCTCCAAACGCTTAACAAGAATGGCCTGGGGAAAAAATACACATACCTCTGTAATCGGGCGAGTTTCTAGTTTCAGACGCAACAGGAATTTTTGGGTTTGGTCAATCCGTTCGCGAGATATGGGAGTTTGAAGCTAAGACACGGTTGAGAAGGCAACAAATTTTGCGCACTTCTGCTGCACCAAACGCTTAACCAGAATGGCCTAGGGAAAAAATACACATACCATTGTAATCGGGCGAGTTTCTACTTTCAGACGCAGCAGGAATTTTTGGGCTCGGCTAATCCGTTCGCGAGATATGGTAGTTTGAAGCTAAGAAATGGTTGAGAAGACAACAAATTTTGCGCACTTCTGCTGCTCCAAACGCTTAACAAGAATGGCCTGGGGAAAAATACACATACCTCTGTAATCGGGCGAGTTTCTAGTTTCAGACGCAACAGGAATTTTTGGGTTTGATCAATCCGTTCGCGAGATATGGGAGTTTGAAGCTAAGAAGTGTTTGAGAAGACAACAAATTTTGCGCACTTCTGCTGCTGCAAACGCTTAACAAGAATGTCCTAGGGAAAAAATACACATACCGTTGTAATCGGGCGAGTTTATACTTTCAGACGCAGCAGGAATTTTTGGGTTTGATCAATCCGTTCGCGATATAGGGGAGTTTGAAGTTAAGAAATGGTTGAGAAGACAACAAATTTTGCGCACTTCTGCTGCTGCAAACGCTTAACAAGAATGGCCTAGGGAAAAAATACACATACCGTTGTAATCGGGCGAGTACCTACTTTCAGATGCAAGAGGAATTTTTGGGCTCGGCCAATCCGTTCGCGAGATATGGGAGTTTGAAGCTAAGAAATGGTTGAGAAGGCAACAAATTATGCGCAATTCTGCTGCTGCAAACGCTTAACAAGAATGGCCTAGGGAAAGAATACACATACCGTTGTAATCGGGCTAGTTTCTACTTTCAGACGCAGCAGGAATTTTTGGGCTTGGTCAATCCGTTCGCGAGATATGGGAGTTAGAAGCTAAGAAATGGTTGAGAAGACAACAAATTTCTCGCACTTCAGCTGCTCCAAACGCTTAACAAGAATGGGGTATCGAAAAAATACACATACCTTTGTAATCGGGCGTGTTTCTAATTTCAGACGCAACAGGAATTTTTGGGTTTGGTCAATCCGTTCGCGAGAAATGGGAGTTTGAAGGTAAGAAATGGTTGAGAAGGCATCAAATTTCTAGCAATTCTGCTGCTCCAAACGCTCAACCAGAATGGCCGAGGGAAAAAATACACATACCGTTGTAATCGGGCGAGCTTCTACTTTCAGACGCAGCAGGAATTTTTGGGTTCGGTCAATCCGTTCGCGAGAAATGGGAGTTTGAAGCTAAGAAATGGTTGAGAAGGCAACAAATTTTTCGCAGTTCTGCCGCTCCAAACGCTTAACCAGAATGGCCTAGGGAGAAAATACACATACCTTTGTAATCCGGCGAATACCTACTTTCAGATGCAACAGGAATTTTTGGGCTCGGTCAATCCGTTCGCGAGATATGGGAGTTTGAAGCTAAGAAATGGTTTAGAAGGCAACAAATTTCTCGCAATTCTGCTGCTCCAAAAGCTTAACCAGAATGGCCTAGGGAAAAAATACACATACCTTTGTAATCGCGCGTGTTTTTAATTTCAGACGCAACAGGAATTTTTGGGTATGGTCAATCCGTTCGCGAGATATGGGAGTTTGAATCTAAGAAATGGTTGAGAAGGCACGAATTTTGCGCACTTCTGCTGCTCCAAACGCTTAACCAGAATGGCCTAGGGAAAAAATTCACATACCGTTGTAATCGGGCGAGTATCTACTTTCAGATGCAAGAGGAATTTTTGGGATCGGTCAATCCGTTCGCCAGATATGGGAGTTTGAAGCTAAGAAATGGTTGAGAAGGCAACAATTTTTGCGCACGTCTGCTGCTCGTAACGCTTAACAAGAATGGCCTAGGGAAAAAATACACATACCTTTGTAATCGGGCGAGTTTCTAATTTCAGACGCAACAGGAATTTTTGGGTTTGGTCAATCCGTTCGCGAGATATGGGAGTTTGAAGCTAAGAAATGGTTGAGAAGACAACAAATTTTGCGCACTTCTGCTGCTCCAAACGCTTAACAAGAATGGCCTAGGGAAAAAATACACATACCTTTGTAATCGCGCGTGTTTTTAATTTCAGACGCAACAGGAATTTTTGGGTATGGTCAATCCGTTCGCGAGATATGGGAGTTTGAAGCTAAGAAATGGTTGAGAAGGCAACAAATTTTTCGCAATTCTGCTGCTCCACACGCTTAGTCAGAAAGGCCTAGGGAAAAAATACACATACCTTTGTAATCGGGCGAGTATCTACTTTCGGATGCAAGAGGAATTTTTGGGCTCGGTCAATCCGTTCGCGAGATATGGGAGTTTGAAGCTAAGAAATGGTTTAGAAGGCAACAAATTTCTCGCAATTCTGCTGCTCCAAAAGCTTAACCAGAATGGCCTAGGGAAAAAATACAAATACCGTTGCAATCGGGCTAGTTTCTACTTTCAGACGCAGCAGGAATTTTTGGGCTTGGTCAATCCTTTCGCGAGATATAGGAGTTTGAAGCTAAGAAATGAATGAGAAGGCAACAAATTTCTAGCAATTCCGCTGCTCCAAACGCTTAACCAGAATGGCCTAGGGAAAAAATACAAATACCGTTGTAATCGGGCGAGTTTCTACTTTCAGAGGCAGCAGGAATTTTTGAGCTTGGTCAATCCGTTCGCGAGATATGGGAGATTGAAGCTAAGAAATGGTTGAGAAGGGAACAAATTTTGCGCACTTCTGCTGCTCCAAACGCTTAACAAGAATAGCCTGGGGGAAAAATACACATACCTCTGTAATCGGGCGAGTTTCTAATTTCAGACGCAACAAGAATTTTTGGGTTTGGTCAATCCGTTCGCGAGATATGGGAGTTTGAAGCTAAGAAATGGTTGAGAAAACAACAAATTTTGCGCACTTCTGCTGCTGCAAACTCTTAACAAGAATGGCCTAGGAAAAAAAAAACACATACCGTTGTAATCGGGCGAGTTTCTACTTTCAGACGCAGCAGGAATTTTTGGGTTTGATCAATCCGTTCGCGAGATGTAGAAGTTTGAAGCTAAGAAATGGTTGAGAAGGCAACAAATTTTGCGCACTTCTGCTGCTCCAAACGCTTAACCAGAATGGCCTAGGGAAAAAATACACATACCGCTGTAGTCGGGCGAGTTTCTACTTTCAGACGCAGCAGGAATTTTTGGGTTTGATCAATCCGTTCGCGAGATATGGGAGTTTGAAGCTAAGAAATGGTTGAGAAGGCAACAAATTTTGCGCACTTCTGCTGCTCCAAACGCTTAACAAGAATGGCCTGGGGAAAAAATACACATACCGTTGTAATCGGGCGAGTTTCTACTTTCAGACGCAGCAGGAATTTTTGAGCTTGGTCAAACCGTTCGCGAGATATGGGAGTTTGAAGCTAAGAAATGGTTGAGAAGACAACAAATTTTGCGCACTTCTGCTGCTCCAAACGCTTAACAAGGGTGGCCTAGGGAAAAAATACACATACCTTTGTAATCGGGCGAGCTTCTAATTTCAGACGCAACAGGAATTTTTGGGTTTGGTCAATCCGTTCGCGAGATATGGGAGTTTGAAGCTAAGAACTGTTTGAGAAGACAACAAATTTTTCGCAATTCTGCTGCTCCAAACGCTTAACCAGAATGGCCTAGGGAAAAAATAAACATACCGTTGTAATCGGGCTAGTTTCTACTTTCCGACGCAACAGGAATTTTTGAGCTTGGTCAAACCGCTCGCGAGATATGTGAGTTTGAAGCTAAGAAATGGTTGAGAAGACAACAAATTTTTCGCAATTCTGCTGCTCCAAACGCTTAATGAGAATGGCCTAGGGAAAAAATACACTTACCTTTGTAATCGGGCGAGTTTCTACTTTCAGACGCAACAGGAATTTTTGGGTTTGGTCAATCCGTTCGCGAGATATGGGAGTTTGAAGCTAAGAAATGGTTGAGAAGACAACAAATTTCTCGCAATTCTGCTGCTCCAAACGCTTAACCAGAATGGCCTAGGGAAAAAATACACTTACCTTTGTAATCGGGCGAGTTTCTATTTTCAGACGCAACAGGAATTTTTGGGTTTGGTCAATCCGTTCGCGAGATATGGGAGTTTGAAGCTAAGAAATGGTTGAGAAGACAACAAATTTCTCGCAATTCTGCTGCTCCAAACGCTTAACCAGAATGGCCTAGGGAAAAAATACACTTACCTTTGTAATCGGGCGAGTTTCTACTTTCAGACGCAGCAGGAATTTTTGGGCTCTGTCAATCCGTTCGCGAGATATGGGAGTTTGAAGCTAAGAAATGGTTGAGAAGGCAACAATTTTTGCGCACTTCTGCTGCTCGAAACGCTTAACAAGAATGGCCTAGGGAAAAAATACACATACCTTTGTTATCGGGCGAGTTTCTAATTTCAGACGGAACAGGAATTTTTGGGTTTGGTCAATCCGTTCGCGAGATATGGGAGTTTGAAGCTAAGAAATGGTTGAGAAGACAACAAATTTTGCGCACTTCTGCTGCTCCAAAAGCTTAACAAGAATGGCCTGGGGAAAAAATACACATACCTCTGTAATCGGGCGAGTTTCTAATTTCAGACGCAACAGGAATTTTTGGGTTTGGTCAATCCGTTCGCGAGATATGGGAGTTTGAAGCTAAGAAATGGTTGAGGAGACAACAAATTTTGCGCACTTCTGCTGCTGCAAACGCTTAACAAGAATGGCCTAGGGAAAAAATAAACATACCGTTGTAATCGGGCGAGTTTCTACTTTCAGACGCAGCAGGAATTTTTGGGTTTGATCAATCCGTTCGCGAGATATAGGAGTTTGAAGCTAAGAAATGGTTGAGAAGGCAACAAATTTTGCACACTTCTGCTGCTCCAAACGCTTAAGCAGAATGGCCTAGGGAAAAAATACACACACCGCTGTAGTCGGGCGAGTATCTACTTTCAGATGCAACAGGAATTTTTGGGTTTGGTCAATCCGTCCGCGAGATATGGGAGTTTGAAGATAAGAAATGGTTGAGAAGACAACAAATTTTGCGCACTTCTGCTGCTCCAAACGCTTAACAAGAATGGCCTGGGGAAAAAATACACATACCTCTGCAATCGGGCGAGTTTCTAATTTCAGACGCAACAAGAATTTTTGGGTTTGGTCAATCCGTTCGCGAGATATGGGAGTTTGAAGCTAAGAAATGGTTGAGAAGACAACAAATTTTGCGCACTTCTGCTGCTCCAAACGCTTAACAAGAGTGGCCTAGGGAAAAAATACACATACCTTTGTAATCGGGCGAGCTTCTACTTTCAGACGCAGCAGGAATTTTTGAGCTTGGTCAATCCGTTCGCGAGATATGGGAGTTTGAAGCTAAGAAATGGTTGAGAAGACAACAAATTTTGCGCACTTCTGCTGCTCCAAACGCTTAACAAGAATAGCCTGGGGAAAAAATACACATACCTCTGTAATCGGGCGAGTTTATAATTTCAGACGCAACAAGAATTTTTGGGTTTGGTCAATCCGTTCGCGAGATATGGGAGTTTGAAGCTAAGAAATGGTTGAGAAGACAACAAATTTTGCGCAATTCTGCTGCTGCTAACGCTTAACAAGAATGGCCTAGGGAAAAAATACACATACCGTTGTAATCGGGCGAGTTTCTACTTTCAGACGCAGCAGGAATTTTTGGGTTTGATCAATCCGTTCGCGAGATATAGGAGTTTGAAGCTAAGAAATGGTTGAGAAGGCAACAAATTTTGCGCACTTCTGCTGCTCCAAACGCTTAACCAGAATGGCCTAGGGAAAAAATACACATACCGCTGTAGTCGGGCGAGCTTCTACTTTCAGACGCAGCAGGAATTTTTGGGTTTGATCAATCCGTTCGCGAGATATCGGAGTTTGAAGCTAAGAAATGGTTGAGAAGGCACAAATTTTGCGCAATTCTGCTGCTCCAAACGCTTAACAAGATTGGCCTAGAGAAAAAATACACATACCGTTGTAATCGGGCGAGCTTCTACTTTCAGACGCAGCAGGAATTTTTGCGTTTGGTCAATCCGTTCGCGAGAAATGGGAGTTTGAAGCTAAGAAATGGTTGAGAAGGCAACAAATTTTGCGCACTTCTGCTGCTCCAAACGCTTAACCAGAATGTCCTAGGGAAAAAATACACTTACCTTTGTAATCGGGCGAGTTTCTATTTTCAGACGCAACAGGAATTTTTGGGTTTGGTCAATCCGTTCGCGAGATATGGGAATTTGAAGCTAAGAAACGGTTAAGGAGGCAACAAATTTTTCGCAATTCTGCTGCTCCAAACGCTTAACCAGAATGGCCTAGGGAAAAAATACACATACCGTTGTAATCGGGCGAGTTTCTACTTTCAGACGCAGCAGGAATTTTTGAGCTTGGTCAAACCGTTCGCGAGATATGGGAGTTTGAAGCTAAGAAATGGTTGAGAAGACAACAAATTTTGCGCACTTCTGCTGCTCCAAACGCTTAACAAGAGTGGCCTAGGGAAAAAATACACATACCTTTGTAATCGGGCGAGCTTCTTATTTCAGACGCAACAGGAATTTTTGGGTTTGGTCAATCCGTTCGCGAGATATGGGAGTTTGAAGCTAAGAACTGTTTGAGAAGACAACAAATTTTTCGCAATTCTGCTGCTCCAAACGCTTAAACAGAATGGCCTAGGGAAAAAATAAACATACCGTTGTAATCGGGCTAGTTTCTACTTTCCGACGCAGCAGGAATTTTTGAGCTTGGTCAAACCGCTCGCGAGATATGGGAGTTTGAAGCTAAGAAATGGTTGAGAAGGCAACAATTTTTGCGCAATTCTGCTGCTCGAAACGCTTAACAAGAATGGCCTAGGGAAAAAATACACATACCTTTGTTATCGGGCGAGTTTCTAATTTCAGACGCAACAGGAATTTTTGGGTTTGGTCAATCCGTTCGCGAGATATGGGAGTTTGAAGCTAAGAAATGGTTGAGAAGACAACAAATTTTGCGCACTTCTGCTGCTCCAAACGCTTAACAAGAATGGCCTAGGGAAAAAATACACATACCGTTGTAATCGGGCGAGTTTCTACTTTCAGACGCAGCAGGAATTTTTGAGCTTGGTCAATCCGTTCGCGAGATATGGGAGTTTGAAGCTAAGAAATGGTTGAGAAGACAACAAATTTTGCGCACTTCTGCTGCTCCAAAAGCTTAACAAGAATGGGCTAGGGAAAAAATACACATACCTTTGTTATCGGGCGAGTTTCTAATTTCAGACGCAACAGGAATTTTTGGGTTTGGTCAATCCGTTCGCGAGATATGGGAGTTTGAAGCTAAGAAATGGTTGAGAAGACAACAAATTTTGCGCACTTCTGCAGCTCCAAACGCTTAACAAGAATGGCCTAGGGAAAAAATACACATACCGTTGTAATCGGGCGAGCTTCTACTTTCAGACGCAGCAGGAATTTTTGGGTTCGGTCAATCCGTCCGCGAGAAATGGGAGTTTGAAGCTAAGAAATGGTTGAGAAGGCAACAAATTTTGCGCACTTCTGCTAGTCCAAACGCTTAACCAGAATGGCCTAGGGAAAAAATACACATACCGCTGTAGTCGGGCGAGTTTCTACTTTCAGACGCAGCAGGAATTTTTGGGTTTGATCAATCCGTTCGCGAGATATGGGAGTTTGAATCTAAGAAATGGTTGAGAAGGCACGAATTTTGCGCACTTCTGCTGCTCCAAACGCTTAACCAGAATGGCCTAGGGAAAAAATACACATACCGTTGTAATCGGGCGAGTATCTACTTTCAGATGCAAGAGGAATTTTTGGGATCGGTCAATCCGTTCGCCAGATATGGGAGTTTGAAGCTAAGAAATGGTTGAGAAGGCAACAATTTTTGCGCACTTCTGCTGCTCGTAACGCTTAACAAGAATGGCCTAGGGAAAAAATACACATACCTTTGTAATCGGGCGAGTTTCTAATTTCAGACGCAACAGGAATTTTTGGGTTTGGTCAATCCGTTCGCGAGATATGGGAGTTTGAAGCTAAGAAATGGTTGAGAAGACAACAAATTTTGCGCACTTCTGCTGCTCCAAACGCTTAACAAGAATGGCCTAGGGAAAAAATACACATACCTTTGTAATCGCGCGTGTTTTTAATTTCAGACGCAACAGGAATTTTTGGGTATGGTCAATCCGTTCGCGAGATATGGGAGTTTGAAGCTAAGAAATGGTTGAGAAGGCAACAAATTTTTCGCAATTCTGCTGCTCCACACGCTTAATCAGAAAGGCCTAGGGAAAAAATACACATACCTTTGTAATCGGGCGAGTATCTACTTTCAGATGCAAGAGGAATTTTTGGGCTCGGTCAATCCGTTCGCGAGATATGGGAGTTTGAAGCTAAGAAATGGTTTAGAAGGCAACAAATTTCTCGCAATTCTGCTGCTCCAAAAGCTTAACCAGAATGGCCTAGGGAAAAAATACAAATACCGTTGCAATCGGGCTAGTTTCTACTTTCAGACGCAGCAGGAATTTTTGGGCTTGTTCAATCCTTTCGCGAGATATAGGAGTTTGAAGCTAAGAAATGAATGAGAAGGCAACAAATTTCTAGCAATTCCGCTGCTCCAAACGCTTAACCAGAATGGCCTAGGGAAAAAATACAAATACCGTTGTAATCGGGCGAGTTTCTACTTTCAGAGGCAGCAGGAATTTTTGAGCTTGGTCAATCCGTTCGCGAGATATGGGAGATTGAAGCTAAGAAATGGTTGAGAAGGGAACAAATTTTGCGCACTTCTGCTGCTCCAAACGCTTAACAAGAATAGCCTGGGGGAAAAATACACATACCTCTGTAATCGGGCGAGTTTCTAATTTCAGACGCAACAAGAATTTTTGGGTTTGGTCAATCCGTTCGCGAGATATGGGAGTTTGAAGCTAAGAAATGGTTGAGAAAACAACAAATTTTGCGCACTTCTGCTGCTGCAAACGCTTAACAAGAATGGCCTAGGGAAAAAAAAAACACATACCGTTGTAATCGGGCGAGTTTCTACTTTCAGACGCAGCAGGAATTTTTGGGTTTGATCAATCCGTTCGCGAGATATAGGAGTTTGAAGCTAAGAAATGGTTGAGAAGGCAACAAATTTTGCGCACTTCTGCTGCTCCAAACGCTTAACCAGAATGGCCTAGGGAAAAAATACACATACCGCTGTAGTCGGGCGAGTTTCTACTTTCAGACGCAGCAGGAATTTTTGGGTTTGATCAATCCGTTCGCGAGATATGGGAGTTTGAAGCTAAGAAATGGTTGAGAAGGCAACAAATTTTGCGCACTTCTGCTGCTCCAAACGCTTAACCAGAATGGCCTAGGGAAAAAATACACTTACCTTTGTAATCGGGCGAGTTTCTATTTTCAGACGCAACAGGAATTTTTGGGTTTGGTCAATCCGTTCGCGAGATATGGGAATTTGAAGCTAAGAAACGGTTGAGAAGGCAACAAATTTGTCGCAATTCTGCTGCTCCAAACGCTTAACCAGAATGGCCTAGGGAAAAAATACACATACCGTTGTAATCGGGCGAGTTTCTACTTTCAGACGCAGCAGGAATTTTTGAGCTTGGTCAAACCGTTCGCGAGATATGGGAGTTTGAAGCTAAGAAATGGTTGAGAAGACAACAAATTTTGCGCACTTCTGCTGCTCCAAACGCTTAACAAGGGTGGCCTAGGGAAAAAATACACATACCTTTGTAATCGGGCGAGCTTCTAATTTCAGACGCAACAGGAATTTTTGGGTTTGGTCAATCCGTTCGCGAGATATGGGAGTTTGAAGCTAAGAACTGTTTGAGAAGACAACAAATTTTTCGCAATTCTGCTGCTCCAAACGCTTAACCAGAATGGCCTAGGGGAAAAATAAACATACCGTTGTAATCGGGCTAGTTTGTACTTTCCGACGCAACAGGAATTTTTGAGCTTGGTCAAACCGCTCGCGAGATATGTGAGTTTGAAGCTAAGAAATGGTTGAGAAGACAACAAATTTTTCGCAATTCTGCTGCTCCAAACGCTTAATGAGAATGGCCTAGGGAAAAAATACTCATACCTTTGTAATCGGGCGAGTATTTACTTTCAGATGCAACAGGAATTTTTGGGTTTGGTCAATCCGTTCGCGAGATATGGGAGTTTGAAGCTAAGAAATGGTTGAGAAGGCAACAAATTTTTCGCAATTCTGCTGCTCCAAACGCTTAACCAGAATGGCCTAGGGAAAAAATACACTTACCTTAGTAATCGGGCGAGTTTCTACTTTCAGACGCAACAGGAATTTTTGGGTTTGGTCAATCCGTTCGCGAGATATGGGAGTTTGAAGCTAAGAAATGGTTGAGAAGACAACAAATTTCTCGCAATTCTGCTGCTCCAAACGCTTAACCAGAATGGCCTAGGGCAAAAATACACTTACCTTTGTAATCGGGCGAGCTTCTAATTTCAGACGCAACAGGAATTTTTGGGTTTGGTCAATCCGTTCGCGAGATATGGGAGTTTGAAGCTAAGAACTGTTTGAGAAGACAACAAATTTTTCGCAATTCTGCTGCTCCAAACGCTTAACCAGAATGGCCTAGGGAAAAAATACAAATACCGTTGTAATCGGGCGAGTTTCTACTTTCAGAGGCAGCAGGAATTTTTGAGCTTGGTCAATCCGTTCGCGAGATATGGGAGATTGAAGCTAAGAAATGGTTGAGAAGGGAACAAATTTTGCGCACTTCTGCTGCTCCAAACGCTTAACAAGAATAGCCAGGGGGAAAAATACACATACCTCTGTAATCGGGCGAGTTTCTAATTTCAGACGCAACAAGAATTTTTGGGTTTGGTCAATCCGTTCGCGAGATATGGGAGTTTGAAGCTAAGAAATGGTTGAGAAAACAACAAATTTTGCGCACTTCTGCTGCTGCAAACGCTTAACAAGAATGGCCTAGGGAAAAAAAACACATACCGTTGTAATCGGGCGAGTTTCTACTTTCAGACGCAGCAGGAATTTTTGGGTTTGATCAATCCGTTCGCGAGATATAGGAGTTTGAAGCTAAGAAATGGTTGAGAAGGCAACAAATTTTGCGCACTTCTGCTGCTCCAAACGCTTAACCAGAATGGCCTAGGGAAAAAATACACATACCGCTGCAGTCGGGCGAGTTTCTACTTTCAGGCGCAGCAGGAATTTTTGGGTTTGATCAATCCGTTCGCGAGATATGGGAGTTTGAAGCTAAGAAATGGTTGAGAAGGCAACAAATTTTGCGCACTTCTGCTGCTCCAAACGCTTAACCAGAATGGCCTAGGGAAAAAATACACTTACCTTTGTAATCGGGCGAGTTTCTATTTTCAGACGCAACAGGAATTTTTGGGTTTGGTCAATCCGTTCGCGAGATATGGGAATTTGAAGCTAAGAAACGGTTGAGAAGGCAACAAATTTTTCGCAATTCTGCTGCTCCAAACGCTTAACCAGAATGGCCTAGGGAAAAAATACACATACCGTTGTAATCGGGCGAGTTTCTACTTTCAGACGCAGCAGGAATTTTTGAGCTTGGTCAAACCGTTCGCGAGATATGGGAGTTTTAAGCTAAGAAATGGTTGAGAAGGCAACAAATTTTGCGCACTTCTGCTGCTCCAAACGCTTAACCAGAATGGCCTAGGGAAAAAATACACATACCGCTGTAGTCGGGCGAGTTTCTACTTTCAGACGCAGCAGGAATTTTTGGGTTTGATCAATCCGTTCGCGAGATATGGGAGTTTGAAGCTAAGAAATGGTTGAGAAGGCAACAAATTTTTCGCAATTCTGCTGCTCCACACGCTTAATCAGAAAGGCCTAGGGAAAAAATACACATACCTTTGTAATCGGGCGAGTATCTACTTTCAGATGCAAGAGGAATTTTTGGGCTCGGTCAATCCGTTCGCGAGATATGGGAGTTTGAAGCTAAGAAATGGTTTAGAAGGCAACAAATTTCTCGCAATTCTGCTGCTCCAAAAGCTTAACCAGAATGGCCTAGGGAAAAAATACAAATACCGTTGCAATCGGGCTAGTTTCTACTTTCAGACGCAGCAGGAATTTTTGGGCTTGGTCAATCCTTTCGCGAGATATAGGAGTTTGAAGCTAAGAAATGAATGAGAAGGCAACAAATTTCTAGCAATTCCGCTGCTCCAAACGCTTAACCAGAATGGCCTAGGGAAAAAATACAAATACCGTTGTAATCGGGCGAGTTTCTACTTTCAGAGGCAGCAGGAATTTTTGAGCTTGGTCAATCCGTTCGCGAGATATGGGAGATTGAAGCTAAGAAATGGTTGAGAAGGGAACAAATTTTGCGCACTTCTGCTGCTCCAAACGCTTAACAAGAATAGCCTGGGGGAAAAATACACATACCTCTGTAATCGGGCGAGTTTCTAATTTCAGACGCAACAAGAATTTTTGGGTTTGGTCAATCCGTTCGCGAGATATGGGAGTTTGAAGCTAAGAAATGGTTGAGAAAACAACAAATTTTGCGCACTTCTGCTGCTGCAAACGCTTAACAAGAATGGCCTAGGGAAAAAAAAACACATACCGTTGTAATCGGGCGAGTTTCTACTTTCAGACGCAGCAGGAATTTTTGGGTTTGATCAATCCGTTCGCGAGATATAGGAGTTTGAAGCTAAGAAATGGTTGAGAAGGCAACAAATTTTGCGCACTTCTGCTGCTCCAAACGCTTAACCAGAATGGCCTAGGGAAAAAATACACATACCGCTGTAGTCGGGCGAGTTTCTACTTTCAGACGCAGCAGGAATTTTTGGGTTTGATCAATCCGTTCGCGAGATATGGGAGTTTGAAGCTAAGAAATGGTTGAGAAGGCAACAAATTTTGCGCACTTCTGCTGCTCCAAACGCTTAACCAGAATGTCCTAGGGAAAAAATACACTTACCTTTGTAATCGGGCGAGTTTCTATTTTCAGACGCAACAGGAATTTTTGGGTTTGGTCAATCCGTTCGCGATATATGGGAGTTTGAAGCTAAGAAATGGTTGAGAAGACAACAAATTTCTCGCAATTCTGCTGCTCCAAACGCTTAACCAGAATGGCCTAGGGAAAAAATACACTTACCTTTGTAATCGGGCGAGTTTCTACTTTCAGACGCAGCAGGAATTTTTGGGCTCGGTCAATCCGTTCGCGAGATATGGGAGTTTGAAGCTAAGAAATGGTTGAGAAGACAACAAATTTCTCGCAATTCTGCTGCTCCAAACGCTTAACCAGAATGGCCTAGGGAAAAAATACACTTACCTTTGTAATCGGGCGAGTTTCTACTTTCAGACGCAGCAGGAATTTTTGGGCTCTGTCAATCCGTTCGCGAGATATGGGAGTTTGAAGCTAAGAAATGGTTGAGAAGGCAACAATTTTTGCGCACTTCTGCTGCTCGAAACGCTTAACAAGAATGGCCTAGGGAAAAAATACACATACCTTTGTTATCGGGCGAGTTTCTAATTTCAGACGGAACAGGAATTTTTGGGTTTGGTCAATCCGTTCGCGAGATATGGGAGTTTGAAGCTAAGAAATGGTTGAGAAGACAACAAATTTTGCGCACTTCTGCTGCTCCAAAAGCTTAACAAGAATGGCCTGGGGAAAAAATACACATACCTCTGTAATCGGGCGAGTTTCTAATTTCAGACGCAACAGGAATTTTTGGGTTTGGTCAATCCGTTCGCGAGATATGGGAGTTTGAAGCTAAGAAATGGTTGAGGAGACAACAAATTTTGCGCACTTCTGCTGCTGCAAACGCTTAACAAGAATGGCCTAGGGAAAAAATAAACATACCGTTGTAATCGGGCGAGTTTCTACTTTCAGACGCAGCAGGAATTTTTGGGTTTGATCAATCCGTTCGCGAGATATAGGAGTTTGAAGCTAAGAAATGGTTGAGAAGGCAACAAATTTTGCGCACTTCTGCTGCTCCAAACGCTTAAGCAGAGTGGCCTAGGGAAAAAATACACATACCGCTGTAGTCGGGCGAGTATCTACTTTCAGATGCAACAGGAATTTTTGGGTTTGGTCAATCCGTCCGCGAGATATGGGAGTTTGAAGCTAAGAAATGGTTGAGAAGACAACAAATTTTGCGCACTTCTGCTGCTCCAAACGCTTAACAAGAATGGCCTGGGGAAAAAATACACATACCTCTGCAATCGGGCGAGTTTCTAATTTCAGACGCAACAAGAATTTTTGGGTTTGGTCAATCCGTTCGCGAGATATGGGAGTTTGAAGCTAAGAAATGGTTGAGAAGACAACAAATTTTGCGCACTTCTGCTGCTCCAAACGCTTAACAAGAGTGGCCTAGGGAAAAAATACACATACCTTTGTAATCGGGCGAGCTTCTACTTTCAGACGCAGCAGGAATTTTTGAGCTTGGTCAATCCGTTCGCGAGATATGGGAGTTTGAAGCTAAGAAATGGTTGAGAAGACAACAAATTTTGCGCACTTCTGCTGCTCCAAACGCTTAACAAGAATAGCCTGGGGAAAAAATACACATACCTCTGTAATCGGGCGAGTTTATAATTTCAGACGCAACAAGAATTTTTGGGTTTGGTCAATCCGTTCGCGAGATATGGGAGTTTGAAGCTAAGAAATGGTTGAGAAGACAACAAATTTTGCGCAATTCTGCTGCTGCTAACGCTTAACAAGAATGGCCTAGGGAAAAAATACACATACCGTTGTAATCGGGCGAGTTTCTACTTTCAGACGCAGCAGGAATTTTTGAGCTTGGTCAAACCGTTCGCGAGATATGGGAGTTTTAAGCTAAGAAATGGTTGAGAAGGCAACAAATTTTGCGCACTTCTGCTGCTCCAAACGCTTAACCAGAATGGCCTAGGGAAAAAATACACATACCGCTGTAGTCGGGCGAGTTTCTACTTTCAGACGCAGCAGGAATTTTTGGGTTTGATCAATCCGTTCGCGAGATATGGGAGTTTGAAGCTAAGAAATGGTTGAGAAGGCAACAAATTTTTCGCAATTCTGCTGCTCCACACGCTTAATCAGAAAGGCCTAGGGAAAAAATACACATACCTTTGTAATCGGGCGAGTATCTACTTTCAGATGCAAGAGGAATTTTTGGGCTCGGTCAATCCGTTCGCGAGATATGGGAGTTTGAAGCTAAGAAATGGTTTAGAAGGCAACAAATTTCTCGCAATTCTGCTGCTCCAAAAGCTTAACCAGAATGGCCTAGGGAAAAAATACAAATACCGTTGCAATCGGGCTAGTTTCTACTTTCAGACGCAGCAGGAATTTTTGGGCTTGGTCAATCCTTTCGCGAGATATAGGAGTTTGAAGCTAAGAAATGAATGAGAAGGCAACAAATTTCTAGCAATTCCGCTGCTCCAAACGCTTAACCAGAATGGCCTAGGGAAAAAATACAAATACCGTTGTAATCGGGCGAGTTTCTACTTTCAGAGGCAGCAGGAATTTTTGAGCTTGGTCAATCCGTTCGCGAGATATGGGAGTTTGAAGCTAAGAAATGGTTGAGAAGACAACAAATTTCTCGCAATTCTGCTGCTCCAAACGCTTAACCAGAATGGCCTAGGGAAAAAATACACTTACCTTTGTAATCGGGCGAGTTTCTACTTTCAGACGCAGCAGGAATTTTTGGGCTCTGTCAATCCGTTCGCGAGATATGGGAGTTTGAAGCTAAGAAATGGTTGAGAAGGCAACAATTTTTGCGCACTTCTGCTGCTCGAAACGCTTAACAAGAATGGCCTAGGGAAAAAATACACATACCTTTGTTATCGGGCGAGTTTCTAATTTCAGACGGAACAGGAATTTTTGGGTTTGGTCAATCCGTTCGCGAGATATGGGAGTTTGAAGCTAAGAAATGGTTGAGAAGACAACAAATTTTGCGCACTTCTGCTGCTCCAAAAGCTTAACAAGAATGGCCTGGGGAAAAAATACACATACCTCTGTAATCGGGCGAGTTTCTAATTTCAGACGCAACAGGAATTTTTGGGTTTGGTCAATCCGTTCGCGAGATATGGGAGTTTGAAGCTAAGAAATGGTTGAGGAGACAACAAATTTTGCGCACTTCTGCTGCTGCAAACGCTTAACAAGAATGGCCTAGGGAAAAAATAAACATACCGTTGTAATCGGGCGAGTTTCTACTTTCAGACGCAGCAGGAATTTTTGGGTTTGATCAATCCGTTCGCGAGATATAGGAGTTTGAAGCTAAGAAATGGTTGAGAAGGCAACAAATTTTGCGCACTTCTGCTGCTCCAAACGCTTAAGCAGAATGGCCTAGGGAAAAAATACACATACCGCTGTAGTCGGGCGAGTATCTACTTTCAGATGCAACAGGAATTTTTGGGTTTGGTCAATCCGTCCGCGAGATATGGGAGTTTGAAGCTAAGAAATGGTTGAGAAGACAACAAATTTTGCGCACTTCTGCTGCTCCAAACGCTTAACAAGAATGGCCTGGGGAAAAAATACACATACCTCTGCAATCGGGCGAGTTTCTAATTTCAGACGCAACAAGAATTTTTGGGTTTGGTCAATCCGTTCGCGAGATATGGGAGTTTGAAGCTAAGAAATGGTTGAGAAGACAACAAATTTTGCGCACTTCTGCTGCTCCAAACGCTTAACAAGAGTGGCCTAGGGAAAAAATACACATACCTTTGTAATCGGGCGAGCTTCTACTTTCAGACGCAGCAGGAATTTTTGAGCTTGGTCAATCCGTTCGCGAGATATGGGAGTTTGAAGCTAAGAAATGGTTGAGAAGACAACAAATTTTGCGCACTTCTGCTGCTCCAAACGCTTAACAAGAATAGCCTGGGGAAAAAATACACATACCTCTGTAATCGGGCGAGTTTATAATTTCAGACGCAACAAGAATTTTTGGGTTTGGTCAATCCGTTCGCGAGATATGGGAGTTTGAAGCTAAGAAATGGTTGAGAAGACAACAAATTTTGCGCAATTCTGCTGCTGCTAACGCTTAACAAGAATGGCCTAGGGAAAAAATACACATACCGTTGTAATCGGGCGAGTTTCTACTTTCAGACGCAGCAGGAATTTTTGGGTTTGATCAATCCGTTCGCGAGATATAGGAGTTTGAAGCTAAGAAATGGTTGAGAAGGCAACAAATTTTGCGCACTTCTGCTGCTCCAAACGCTTAACCAGAATGGCCTAGGGAAAAAATACACATACCGCTGTAGTCGGGCGAGTTTCTACTTTCAGACGCAGCAGGAATTTTTGGGTTTGATCAATCCGTTCTCGAGATATGGGAGTTTGAAGCTAAGAAATGGTTGAGAAGGCACAAATTTTGCGCAATTCTGCTGCTCCAAACGCTTAACAAGATTGGCCTAGAGAAAAAATACACATACCGTTGTAATCGGGCGAGCTTCTACTTTCAGACGCAGCAGGAATTTTTGCGTTTGGTCAATCCGTTCGCGAGAAATTGGAGTTTGAAGCTAAGAAATGGTTGAGAAGGCAACAAATTTTGCGCACTTCTGCTGCTCCAAACGCTTAACCAGAATGGCCTAAGGAAAAAATACACTTACCTTTGTAATCGGGCGAGTTTCTATTTTCAGACGCAACAGGAATTTTTGGGTTTGGTCAATCCGTTCGCGAGATATGGGAATTTGAAGCTAAGAAACGGTTAAGGAGGCAACAAATTTTTCGCAATTCTGTTGCTCCAAACGCTTAAACAGAATGGCCTAGGGAAAAAATAAACATACCGTTGTAATCGGGCTAGTTTCTACTTTCCGACGCAGCAGGAATTTTTGAGCTTGGTCAAACCGCTCGCGAGATATGGGAGTTTGAAGCTAAGAAATGGTTGAGAAGGCAACAATTTTTGCGCAATTCTGCTGCTCGAAACGCTTAACAAGAATGGCCTAGGGAAAAAATACACATACCTTTGTTATCGGGCGAGTTTCTAATTTCAGACGCAACAGGAATTTTTGGGTTTGGTCAATCCGTTCGCGAGATATGGGAGTTTGAAGCTAAGAAATGGTTGAGAAGGCAACAAATTTTGCGCACTTCTGCTGCTCCAAACGCTTAACAAGAATGGCCTAGGGAAAAAATACACATACCGTTGTAATCGGGCGAGTTTCTACTTTCAGACGTAGCAGGAATTTTTGAGCTTGGTCAATCCGTTCGCGAGATATGGGAGTTTGAAGCTAAGAAATGGTTGAGAAGACAACAAATTTTGCGCACTTCTGCTGCTCCAAAAGCTTAACAAGAATGGCCTGGGGAAAAAATACACATACCTCTGTAATCGGGCGAGTTTCTAATTTCAGACGCAACAGGAATTTTTGGGTTTGGTCAATCCGTTCGCGAGATATGGGAGTTTGAAGCTAAGAAATGGTTGAGAAGACAACAAATTTCTCGTAATTCTGCTGCTCCAAACGCTTAACCAGAATGGCCTAGGGAAAAAATACACATACCATTGTAATCGGGCGAGTTTCTACTTTCAGACGCAGCAGGAATTTTTGGGCTCGGCTAATCCGTTCGCGATATAGGGGAGTTTGAAGTTAAGAAATGGTTGAGAAGACAACAAATTTTGCGCACTTCTGCTGCTGCAAACGCTTAACAAGAATGGCCTAGGGAAAAAATACACATACCGTTGTAATCGGGCGAGTACCTACTTTCAGATGCAAGAGGAATTTTTGGGCTCGGCCAATCCGTTCGCGAGATATGGGAGTTTGAAGCTAAGAAATGGTTGAGAAGGCAACAAATTATGCGCAATTCTGCTGCTGCAAACGCTTAACAAGAATGGCCTAGGGAAAGAATACACATACCGTTGTAATCGGGCGAGTTTCTACTTTCAGACGCAACAGGAATTTTTGGGTTTGGTCAATCCGTTCGCGAGAAATGGGAGTTTGAAGGTAAGAAATGGTTGAGAAGGCATCAAATTTCTAGCAATTCTGCTGCTCCAAACGCTCAACCAGAATGGCCGAGGGAAAAAATACACATACCGTTGTAATCGGGCGAGCTTCTACTTTCAGACGCAGCAGGAATTTTTGGGTTCGGTCAATCCGTTCGCGAGAAATGGGAGTTTGAAGCTAAGAAATGGTTGAGAAGGCAACAAATTTTTCGCAGTTCTGCCGCTCCAAACGCTTAACCAGAATGGCCTAGGGAGAAAATACACATACCTTTGTAATCCGGCGAATACCTACTTTCAGATGCAACAGGAATTTTTGGGCTCGGTCATTCCGTTCGCGAGATATGGGAGTTTGAAGCTAAGAAATGGTTTAGAAGGCCACAAAATTTCTCGCAATTCTGCTGCTCCAAACGCTTAACCAGAATGGCCTAGGGAAAAAATACAAATACCGTTGCAATCGGGCTAGTTTCTACTTTCAGACGCAGCAGGAATTTTTGGGCTTGGTCAATCCTTTCGCGAGATATGGGAGTTTGAAGCTAAGAAATGAATGAGAAGGCAACAAATTTCTAGCAATTCCGCTTCTCCAAACGCTTAATCAGAATGGCCTAGGGAAAAAATACACATACCGTTGTAATCGGGCGAGTTTCTACTTTCAGACGCAGCAGGAATTTTTGGGTTTGATCAATCCGTTCGCGAGATATAGGAGTTTGAAGCTAAGAAATGGTTGAGAAGGCAACAAATTTTGCGCACTTCTGCTGCTCCAAACGCTTAACCAGAATGGCCTAGGGAAAAAATACACATACCGCTGTAGTCGGGCGAGTTTCTACTTTCAGACGCAGCAGGAATTTTTGGGTTTGATCAATCCGTTCGCGAGATATGGGAGTTTGAAGCTAAGAAATGGTTGAGAAGGCAACAAATTTTGCGCACTTCTGCTGCTCCAAACGCTTAACCAGAATGGCCTAGGGAAAAAATACACTTACCTTTGTAATCGGGCGAGTTTCTATTTTCAGACGCAACAGGAATTTTTGGGTTTGGTCAATCCGTTCGCGAGATATGGGAATTTGAAGCTAAGAAACGGTTGAGAAGGCAACAAATTTTTCGCAATTCTGCTGCTCCAAACGCTTAACCAGAATGGCCTAGGGAAAAAATACACATACCGTTGTAATCGGGCGAGTTTCTACTTTCAGACGCAGCAGGAATTTTTGAGCTTGGTCAAACCGTTCGCGAGATATGGGAGTTTGAAGCTAAGAAATGGTTGAGAAGGCAACAAATTTTGCGCACTTCTGCTGCTCCAAACGCTTAACCAGAATGGCCTAGGGAAAAAATACACATACCGCTGTAGTCGGGCGAGTTTCTACTTTCAGACGCAGCAGGAATTTTTGGGTTTGATCAATCCGTTCGCGAGATATGGGAGTTTGAAGCTAAGAAATGGTTGAGAAGGCAACAAATTTTTCGCAATTCTGCTGCTCCACACGCTTAATCAGAAAGGCCTAGGGAAAAAATACACATACCTTTGTAATCGGGCGAGTATCTACTTTCAGATGCAAGAGGAATTTTTGGGCTCGGTCAATCCGTTCGCGAGATATGGGAGTTTGAAGCTAAGAAATGGTTTAGAAGGCAACAAATTTCTCGCAATTCTGCTGCTCCAAAAGCTTAACCAGTATGGCCTAGGGAAAAAATACAAATACCGTTGCAATCGGGCTAGTTTCTACTTTCAGACGCAGCAGGAATTTTTGAGCTTGGTCAATCCGTTCGCGAGATATGGGAGATTGAAGCTAAGAAATGGTTGAGAAGGGAACAAATTTTGCGCACTTCTGCTGCTCCAAACGCTTAACAAGAATGGCCTAGGGAAAAAAAAACACATACCGTTGTAATCGGGCGAGTTTCTACTTTCAGACGCAGCAGGAATTTTTGGGTTTGATCAATCCGTTCGCGAGATATAGGAGTTTGAAGCTAAGAAATGGTTGAGAAGGCAACAAATTTTGCGCACTTCTGCTGCTCCAAACGCTTAACCAGAATGGCCTAGGGAAAAAATACACATACCGCTGTAGTCGGGCGAGTTTCTACTTTCAGACGCAGCAGGAATTTTTGGTTTGATCAATCCGTTCGCGAGATATGGGAGTTTGAAGCTAAGAAATGGTTGAGAAGGCAACAAATTTTGCGCACTTCTGCTGCTCCAAACGCTTAACCAGAATGGCCTAGGGAAAAAATACACTTACCTTTGTAATCGGGCGAGTTTCTATTTTCAGACGCAACAGGAATTTTTGGGTTTGGTCAATCCGTTCGCGAGATATGGGAATTTGAAGCTAAGAAACGGTTGAGAAGGCAACAAATTTTTCGCAATTCTGCTGCTCCAAACGCTTAACCAGAATGGCCTAGGGAAAAAATACACTTACCTTTGTAATCGGGCGAGTTTCTATTTTCAGACGCAACAGGAATTTTTGGGTTTAGTCAATCCGTTCGAGAGATATGGGAGTTTGAAGCTAAGAACTGTTTGAGAAGACAACAAATTTTTCGCAATTCTGCTGCTCCAAACGCTTAACCAGAATGGCCTAGGGAAAAAATAAACATACCGTTGTAATCGGGCTAGTTTCTACTTTCCGACGCAACAGGAATTTTTGAGCTTGGTCAAACCGCTCGCGAGATATGTGAGTTTGAAGCTAAGAAATGGTTGAGAAGACAACAAATTTTTCGAATTCTGCTGCTCCAAACGCTTAATGAGAATGGCCTAGGGAAAAAATACTCATACCTTTGTAATCGGGCGAGTATTTACTTTCAGATGCAACAGGAATTTTTGGGTTTGGTCAATCCGTTCGCGAGATATGGGAGTTTGAAGCTAAGAAATGGTTGAGAAGGCAACAAATTTTTCGCAATTCTGCTGCTCCAAACGCTTAACCAGAATGGCCTAGGGAAAAAATACACTTACCTTTGTAATCGGGCGAGTTTCTATTTTCAGACGCAACAGGAATTTTTGGGTTTGGTCAATCCGTTCGCGAGATATGGGAATTTGAAGCTAAGAAACGGTTGAGAAGGCAACAAATTTTTCGCAATTCTGCTGCTCCAAACGCTTAACCAGAATGGCCTAGGGAAAAAATACACATACCGTTGTAATCGGGCGAGTTTCTACTTTCAGACGCAGCAGGAATTTTTGAGCTTGGTCAAACCGTTCGCGAGATATGGGAGTTTGAAGCTAAGAAATGGTTGAGAAGGCAACAAATTTTGCGCACTTCTGCTGCTCCAAACGCTTAACCAGAATGGCCTAGGGAAAAAATACACATACCGCTGTAGTCGGGCGAGTTTCTACTTTCAGACGCAGCAGGAATTTTTGGGTTTGATCAATCCGTTCGCGAGATATGGGAGTTTGAAGCTAAGAAATGGTTGAGAAGGCAACAAATTTTTCGCAATTCTGCTGCTCCACACGCTTAATCAGAAAGGCCTAGGGAAAAAATACACATACCTTTGTAATCGGGCGAGTATCTACTTTCAGATGCAAGAGGAATTTTTGGGCTCGGTCAATCCGTTCGCGAGATATGGGAGTTTGAAGCTAAGAAATGGTTTAGAAGGCAACAAATTTCTCGCAATTCTGCTGCTCCAAAAGCTTAACCAGTATGGCCTAGGGAAAAAATACAAATACCGTTGCAATCGGGCTAGTTTCTACTTTCAGACGCAGCAGGAATTTTTGAGCTTGGTCAATCCGTTCGCGAGATATGGGAGATTGAAGCTAAGAAATGGTTGAGAAGGGAACAAATTTTGCGCACTTCTGCTGCTCCAAACGCTTAACAAGAATGGCCTAGGGAAAAAAAAACACATACCGTTGTAATCGGGCGAGTTTCTACTTTCAGACGCAGCAGGAATTTTTGGGTTTGATCAATCCGTTCGCGAGATATAGGAGTTTGAAGCTAAGAAATGGTTGAGAAGGCAACAAATTTTGCGCACTTCTGCTGCTCCAAACGCTTAACCAGAATGGCCTAGGGAAAAAATACACATACCGCTGTAGTCGGGCGAGTTTCTACTTTCAGACGCAGCAGGAATTTTTGGTTTGATCAATCCGTTCGCGAGATATGGGAGTTTGAAGCTAAGAAATGGTTGAGAAGGCAACAAATTTTGCGCACTTCTGCTGCTCCAAACGCTTAACCAGAATGGCCTAGGGAAAAAATACACTTACCTTTGTAATCGGGCGAGTTTCTATTTTCAGACGCAACAGGAATTTTTGGGTTTGGTCAATCCGTTCGCGAGATATGGGAATTTGAAGCTAAGAAACGGTTGAGAAGGCAACAAATTTTTCGCAATTCTGCTGCTCCAAACGCTTAACCAGAATGGCCTAGGGAAAAAATACACTTACCTTTGTAATCGGGCGAGTTTCTATTTTCAGACGCAACAGGAATTTTTGGGTTTAGTCAATCCGTTCGAGAGATATGGGAGTTTGAAGCTAAGAACTGTTTGAGAAGACAACAAATTTTTCGCAATTCTGCTGCTCCAAACGCTTAACCAGAATGGCCTAGGGAAAAAATAAACATACCGTTGTAATCGGGCTAGTTTCTACTTTCCGACGCAACAGGAATTTTTGAGCTTGGTCAAACCGCTCGCGAGATATGTGAGTTTGAAGCTAAGAAATGGTTGAGAAGACAACAAATTTTTCGAATTCTGCTGCTCCAAACGCTTAATGAGAATGGCCTAGGGAAAAAATACTCATACCTTTGTAATCGGGCGAGTATTTACTTTCAGATGCAACAGGAATTTTTGGGTTTGGTCAATCCGTTCGCGAGATATGGGAGTTTGAAGCTAAGAAATGGTTGAGAAGGCAACAAATTTTTCGCAATTCTGCTGCTCCAAACGCTTAACCAGAATGGCCTAGGGAAAAAATACACTTACCTTTGTAATCGGGCGAGTTTCTACTTTCAGACGCAACAGGAATTTTTGGGTTTGGTCAATCCGTTCGCGAGATTTGGGAGTTTGAAGCTAAGAAATGGTTGAGAAGACAACAAATTTCTCGCAATTCTGCTGCTCCAAACGCTTAACCAGAATGGCCTAGGGAAAAAATACACTTACCTTTGTAATCGGGCGAGCTTCTAATTTCAGACGCAACAGGAATTTTTGGGTTTGGTCAATCCGTTCGCGAGATATGGGAGTTTGAAGCTAAGAACTGTTTGAGAAGACAACAAATTTTTCGCAATTCTGCTGCTCCAAACGCTTAACCAGAATGGCCTAGGGAAAAAATAAACATACCGTTGTAATCGGGCTAGTTTCTACTTTCCGACGCAGCAGGAATTTTTGAGCTTGGTCAAACCGCTCGCGAGATATGTGAGTTTGAAGCTGAGAAATGGTTGAGAAGGCAACAAATTTTTCGCAATTCTGCTGCTCCAAACGCTTAACCAGAATGGCCTAGGGAAAAAATACACTTACCTTTGTAATCGGGCGAGTTTCTATTTTCAGACGCAACAGGAATTTTTGGGTTTGGTCAATCCGTTCGCGAGATATGGGAGTTTGAAGCTAAGAAATGGTTGAGAAGACAACAAATTTCTCGCAATTCTGCTGCTCCAAACGCTTAACCACAATGGCCTAGGGAAAAAATACACTTACCTTTGTAATCGGGCGAGTTTCTACTTTCAGACGCAGCAGGAATTTTTGGGCTCTGTCAATCCGTTCGCGAGATATGGGAGTTTGAAGCTAAGAAATGGTTGAGAAGGCAACAATTTTTGCGCACTTCTGCTGCTCGAAACGCTTAACAAGAATGGCCTAGGGAAAAAATACACATACCTTTGTTATCGGGCGAGTTTCTAATTTCAGACGGAACAGGAATTTTTGGGTTTGGTCAATCCGTTCGCGAGATATGGGAGTTTGAAGCTAAGAAATGGTTGAGAAGACAACAAATTTTGCGCACTTCTGCTGCTCCAAAAGCTTAACAAGAATGGCCTGGGGAAAAAATACACATACCTCTGTAATCGGGCGAGTTTCTAATTTCAGACGCAACAGGAATTTTTGGGTTTGGTCAATCCGTTCGCGAGATATGGGAGTTTGAAGCTAAGAAATGGTTGAGAAGACAACAAATTTTGCGCACTTCTGCTGCTCCAAACGCTTAACAAGAATGGCCTAGGGAAAAAATAAACATACCGTTGTAATCGGGCGATTTTCTACTTTCAGACGCAGCAGGAATTTTTAGGTTTGATCAATCCGTTCGCGAGATATAGGAGTTTGAAGCTAAGAAATGGTTGAGAAGGCAACAAATTTTGCGCACTTCTGCTGCTCCAAACGCTTAAGCAGAATGGCCTAGGGAAAAAATACACATACCGCTGTAGTCGGGCGAGTATCTACTTTCAGATGCAACAGGAATTTTTGGGTTTGGTCAATCCGTCCGCGAGATATGGGAGTTTGAAGCTAAGAAATGGTTGAGAAGACAACAAATTTTGCGCACTTCTGCTGCTCCAAACGATTAACAAGAATGGCCTGGGGAAAAAATACACATACCTCTGCAATCGGGCGAGTTTCTAATTTCAGACGCAACAAGAATTTTTGGGTTTGGTCAATCCGTTCGCGAGATATGGGAGTTTGAAGCTAAGAAATGGTTGAGAAGACAACAAATTTTGCGCACTTCTGCTGCTCCAAACGCTTAACAAGAGTGGCCTAGGGAAAAAATACACATACCTTTGTAATCGGGCGAGTTTCTACTTTCAGACGCAGCAGGAATTTTTGAGCTTGGTCAATCCGTTCGCGAGATATGGGAGTTTGAAGCTAAGAAATGGTTGAGAAGACAACAAATTTTGCGCACTTCTGCTGCTCCAAACGCTTAACAAGAATAGCCTGGGGAAAAAATACACATACCTCTGTAATCGGGCGTGTTTATAATTTCAGACGCAACAAGAATTTTTGGGTTTGGTCAATCCGTTCGCGAGATATGGGAGTTTGAAGCTAAGAAATGGTTGAGAAGACAACAAATTTTGCGCAATTCTGCTGCTGCAAACGCTTAACAAGAATGGCCTAGGGAAAAAATACACATACCGTTGTAATCGGGCGAGTTTCTACTTTCAGACGCAGCAGGAATTTTTGGGCTTGATCAATCCGTTCGCGAGATGTAGGAGTTTGAAGCTAAGAAATGGTTGAGAAGGCAACAAATTTTGCGCACTTCTGCTGCTCCACACGCTTAACCAGAATGGCCTAGGGAAAAAATACACATACCGCTGTAGTCGGGCGAGTTTCTACTTTCAGACGCAGCAGGAATTTTTGGGTTTGATCAATCCGTTCGCGAGATATGGGAGTTTGAAGCTAAGAAATGGTTGAGAAGGCACAAATTTTGCGCAATTCTGCTGCTCCAAACGCTTAACAAGATTGGCCTAGAGAAAAAATACACATACCGTTGTAATCGGGCGAGCTTCTACTTTCAGACGCAGCAGGAATTTTTGCGTTTGGTCAATCCGTTCGCGAGAAATGGGAGTTTCAAGCTAAGAAATGGTTGAGAAGGCAACAAATTTTGCGCACTTCTGCTGCTCCAAACGCTTAACCAGAATGGCCTAGGGAAAAAATACACTTACCTTTGTAATCGGGCGAGTTTCTATTTTCAGACGCAACAGGAATTTTTGGGTTTGGTCAATCCGTTCGCGAGATATGGGAATTTGAAGCTAAGAAACGGTTAAGGAGGCAACAAATTTTTCGCAATTCTGCTGCTCCAAACGCTTAACCAGAATGGCCTAGGGAAAAAATACACATACCGTTGTAATCGGGCGAGTTTCTACTTTCAGACGCAGCAGGAATTTTTGAGCTTGGTCAAACCGTTCGCGAGATATGGGAGTTTGAAGCTAAGAAATGGTTGAGAAGACAACAAATTTTGCGCACTTCTGCTGCTCCAAACGCTTAACAAGAGTGGCCTAGGGAAAAAATACACATACCTTTGTAATCGGGCGAGCTTCTTATTTCAGACGCAACAGGAATTTTTGGGTTTGGTCAATCCGTTCGCGAGATATGGGAGTTTGAAGCTAAGAACTGTTTGAGAAGACAACAAATTTTTCGCAATTCTGCTGCTCCAAACGCTTAAACAGAATGGCCTAGGGAAAAAATAAACATACCGTTGTAATCGGGCTAGTTTCTACTTTCCGACGCAGCAGGAATTTTTGAGCTTGGTCAAACCGCTCGCGAGATATGGGAGTTTGAAGCTAAGAAATGGTTGAGAAGGCAACAATTTTTGCGCAATTCTGCTGCTCGAAACGCTTAACAAGAATGGCCTAGGGAAAAAATACACATACCTTTGTTATCGGGCGAGTTTCTAATTTCAGACGCAACAGGAATTTTTGGGTTTGGTCAATCCGTTCGCGAGATATGGGAGTTTGAAGCTAAGAAATGGTTGAGAAGACAACAAATTTTGCGCACTTCTGCTGCTCCAAAAGCTTAACAAGAATTGCCTGGGGAAAAAATACACATACCTCTGTAATCGGGCGAGTTTCTAATTTCAGACGCAACAGGAATTTTTGGGTTTGGTCAATCAGTTCGCGAGATATGGGAGTTTGAAGCTGAGAAATGGTTGAGAAGACAACATATTTTGCGCACTTCTGCTGCTGCAAACGCTTAACAAGAATGGCCTAGGGAAAAATACACATACCGTTGTAATCGGGCGAGTTTCTACTTTCAGACGCAGCAGGAATTTTTGGGTTTGATCAATCCGTTCGCGAGATATAGGAGTTTGAAGCTAAGAAATGGTTGAGAAGGCAACAAATTTTGCGCACTTCTGCTGCTCCAAACGCTTAACCAGAATGGCCTAGGGAAAAAATACACATACCGCTGTAGTCGGGCGAGTATCTACTTTCAGACGCAGCAGGAATTTTTGCGTTTGGTCAATCCGTTCGCGAGATATAGGAGTTTGAAGCTAAGAAATGGTTGAGAAGACAACAAATTTTGCGCACTTCTGCTGCTCCAAACGATTAACCAGAATGGCCTAGGGAAAAAATACACTTACCTTTGTAATCGGGCGAGTTTCTATTTTCAGACGCAACAGGAATTTTTGGGCTCGGTCAATCCGTTCGCGAGATATGGGAGTTTGAAGCTAAGAAATGGTTGAGAAGACAACAAATTTCTCGCAATTCTGCTGCTCCAAACGCTTAACCAGAATGGCCTAGGGAAAAAATAAACATACCGTTGTAATTGGGCTAGTTTCTACTTTCCGACGCAGCAGGAATTTTTGAGCTTGGTCAAACCGCTCGCGAGATATGGGAGTTTGAAGCTAAGAAATGGTTGAGAAGGCAACAAATTTCTCGCTATTCTGCTGCTCCAAACGCTTAACCAGAATGGCCTAGGGAAAAAATACACATACCGTTGTAATCGGGCGAGTTTCTACTTTCAGACGCAGCAGGAATTTTTGGTTTTGGTCAATCCGTTCGCGAGAAATGGGAGTTTGAAGCCAAGAAATGGTTGAGAAGGCAACAAATTTTTCGCAGTTCTGCTGCTCCAAACGATTAACCAGAATGGCCTAGGGAAAAAATACACTTACCTTTGTAATCGGGCGAGTTTCTATTTTCAGACGCAACAGGAATTTTTGGGCTCGGTCAATCCGTTCGCGAGATATGGGAGTTTGAAGCTAAGAAATGGTTGAGAAGACAACAAATTTCTCGCAATTCTGCTGCTCCAAACGCTTAACCAGAATGGCCTAGGGAAAAAATAAACATACCGTTGTAATTGGGCTAGTTTCTACTTTCCGACGCAGCAGGAATTTTTGAGCTTGGTCAAACCGCTCGCGAGATATGTGAGTTTGAAGCTAAGAAATGGTTGAGAAGACAACAAATTTCTCGCAATTCTGCTGCTCCAAACGCTTAACCACAATGGCCTAGGGAAAAAATACACTTACCTTTGTAATCGGGCGAGCTTCTAATTTCAGACGCAACAGGAATTTTTGGGTTTGGTCAATCCGTTCGCGAGATATGGGAGTTTGAAGCTAAGAACTGTTTGAGAAGACAACAAATTTTTCGCAATTCTGCTGCTCCAAACGCTTAACCAGAATGGCCTAGGGAAAAAATAAACATACCGTTGTAATCGGGCTAGTTTCTACTTTCCGACGCAGCAGGAATTTTTGAGCTTGGTCAAACCGCTCGCGAGATATGTGAGTTTGAAGCTGAGAAATGGTTGAGAAGGCAACAAATTTTTCGCAATTCTGCTGCTCCAAACGCTTAACCAGAATGGCCTAGGGAAAAAATACACTTACCTTTGTAATCGGGCGAGTTTCTATTTTCAGACGCAACAGGAATTTTTGGGTTTGGTCAATCCGTTCGCGAGATATGGGAGTTTGAAGCTAAGAAATGGTTGAGAAGACAACAAATTTCTCGCAATTCTGCTGCTCCAAACGCTTAACCACAATGGCCTAGGGAAAAAATACACTTACCTTTGTAATCGGGCGAGTTTCTACTTTCAGACGCAGCAGGAATTTTTGGGCTCTGTCAATCCGTTCGCGAGATATGGGAGTTTGAAGCTAAGAAATGGTTGAGAAGGCAACAATTTTTGCGCACTTCTGCTGCTCGAAACGCTTAACAAGAATGGCCTAGGGAAAAAATACACATACCTTTGTTATCGGGCGAGTTTCTAATTTCAGACGGAACAGGAATTTTTGGGTTTGGTCAATCCGTTCGCGAGATATGGGAGTTTGAAGCTAAGAAATGGTTGAGAAGACAACAAATTTTGCGCACTTCTGCTGCTCCAAAAGCTTAACAAGAATGGCCTGGGGAAAAAATACACATACCTCTGTAATCGGGCGAGTTTCTAATTTCAGACGCAACAGGAATTTTTGGGTTTGGTCAATCCGTTCGCGAGATATGGGAGTTTGAAGCTAAGAAATGGTTGAGAAGACAACAAATTTTGCGCACTTCTGCTGCTCCAAACGCTTAACAAGAATGGCCTAGGGAAAAAATAAACATACCGTTGTAATCGGGCGATTTTCTACTTTCAGACGCAGCAGGAATTTTTAGGTTTGATCAATCCGTTCGCGAGATATAGGAGTTTGAAGCTAAGAAATGGTTGAGAAGGCAACAAATTTTGCGCACTTCTGCTGCTCCAAACGCTTAAGCAGAATGGCCTAGGGAAAAAATACACATACCGCTGTAGTCGGGCGAGTATCTACTTTCAGATGCAACAGGAATTTTTGGGTTTGGTCAATCCGTCCGCGAGATATGGGAGTTTGAAGCTAAGAAATGGTTGAGAAGACAACAAATTTTGCGCACTTCTGCTGCTCCAAACGATTAACAAGAATGGCCTGGGGAAAAAATACACATACCTCTGCAATCGGGCGAGTTTCTAATTTCAGACGCAACAAGAATTTTTGGGTTTGGTCAATCCGTTCGCGAGATATGGGAGTTTGAAGCTAAGAAATGGTTGAGAAGACAACAAATTTTGCGCACTTCTGCTGCTCCAAACGCTTAACAAGAGTGGCCTAGGGAAAAAATACACATACCTTTGTAATCGGGCGAGTTTCTACTTTCAGACGCAGCAGGAATTTTTGAGCTTGGTCAATCCGTTCGCGAGATATGGGAGTTTGAAGCTAAGAAATGGTTGAGAAGACAACAAATTTTGCGCACTTCTGCTGCTCCAAACGCTTAACAAGAATAGCCTGGGGAAAAAATACACATACCTCTGTAATCGGGCGTGTTTATAATTTCAGACGCAACAAGAATTTTTGGGTTTGGTCAATCCGTTCGCGAGATATGGGAGTTTGAAGCTAAGAAATGGTTGAGAAGACAACAAATTTTGCGCAATTCTGCTGCTGCAAACGCTTAACAAGAATGGCCTAGGGAAAAAATACACATACCGTTGTAATCGGGCGAGTTTCTACTTTCAGACGCAGCAGGAATTTTTGGGCTTGATCAATCCGTTCGCGAGATGTAGGAGTTTGAAGCTAAGAAATGGTTGAGAAGGCAACAAATTTTGCGCACTTCTGCTGCTCCACACGCTTAACCAGAATGGCCTAGTGAGAAAATACACATACCGTTGTAATCGGGCGAGTACCAACTTTCAGACGCAACAGGAATTTTTGGGTTTGGTCAATCCGTTCGCGAGATATGGGAGTTTGAAGCAAAGAAATGGTTGAGAAGACAACAAATTTTGCGCACTTCTGCTGCTCAAAACGCTTAACCAGAATGGCCTAGGGAAAAAATACAAATACCGTTGCAATCGGGCTAGTTTCTACTTTCAGACACAGCAGGAATTTTTGGGCTTGGTCAAACATTTCGCGAGATATGGGAGTTTGAAGCTAAGAAATGAATGAGAAGGCAACAAATTTTTCGCAATTCTGCTGCTCCAAACGCTTAACCAGAATGGCCGAGGGAAAAAATACACATACCGTTGTAATCGGGCGAGTTTCTACTTTCAGACGCAGCCGGAATTTTTGGGTTTGGTCAATCCGTTGGCGAGAAATGGGAGTTTGAAGCTAAGAAATGGTTGAGAAGGCAACAAATTTTTCGCAATTCTGCTGCTCCAAACACTTAACCAGAATGGCCGAGGGAGAAAATACTCATACCGTTGTAATCGGGCGAGTTTCTACTTTCAGACGCAGCAGGAATTTTTGGGTTTGGTCAATCCGTTCGCGAGAAATGGGAGTTTGAAGCTAAGAAATGGTTGAGAAGGCAACAAATTTTTCGCAGTTCTGCTGCTCCAAACGCTTAACCAGAATGGCCTAGGGAAAAAATACACTTACCTTTGTAAACGGGCGAGTTTCTATTTTCAGACGCAGCAGGAATTTTTGGGTTTGGTCAATCCGTTCGCGAGATATGGGAGTTTGAAGCTAAGAAATGGTTGAACGGCAACAATTTTTTCGCACTTCTGCTGCTGCAAACGCTTAACAAGAATGGCCTAGGGAAAAAATACACATACCTTTGTAATCGGGCGTGTTTCTCATTTCAGACGCAACAGGAATTTTTGGGTTTGGTCAATCCGTTCGCGAGATATGGGAGTTTGAAGCTAAGAAATGGTTGAGAAGGCAACAAATTTTGCGCACTTCTGCTGCTCCAAACGCTTAACCAGAATGGCCTAGGGAGAAAATACACATACCGTTGTAATCGGGCGAGTACCTACTTTCAGATGCAAGAGGAATTTTTGGGCTCGGCCATTCCGTTCGCGAGATATGGGAATTTGAAGCTAAGAAATGGTTGAGAAGGCAACAAATTTTGCGCAATTCTGCTGCTCCAAACGCTTAACCAGAAAGGCCTAGGAAAAAAATACACATACCGTTGTAATCGGGCGAGTTTCTACTTTCAGACGCAGCCGGAATTTTTGGGTTTGGTCAATCCGTTGGCGAGAAATGGGAGTTTGAAGCTAAGAAATGGTTGAGGAGACAACAAATTACTCGCAATTCTGCTGCTCCAAACGCTTAACCAGAATGGCCGAGGGAAAAAATACACATACCGTTGTAATCGGGCGAGTTTCTACTTTCAGACGCAGCAGGAATTTTTGGGTTTGGTCAATCCGTTCGCGAGAAATGGGAGTTTGAAGCTAAGAAATGGTTGAGAAGGCAACAAATTTTTCGCAGTTCTGCTGCTCCAAACGCTTAACCAGAATGGCCTAGGGAAAAAATACACTTACCTTTGTAAACGGGCGAGTTTCTATTTTCAGACGCAGCAGGAATTTTTGGGTTTGGTCAATCCGTTCGCGAGATATGGGAGTTTGAAGCTAAGAAATGGTTGAACGGCAACAATTTTTTCGCACTTCTGCTGCTGCAAACGCTTAACAAGAATGGCCTAGGGAAAAAATACACATACCTTTGTAATCGGGCGTGTTTCTCATTTCAGACGCAACAGGAATTTTTGGGTTTGGTCAATCCGTTCGCGAGATATGGGAGTTTGAAGCTAAGAAATGGTTGAGAAGGCAACAAATTTTGCGCACTTCTGCTGCTCCAAACGCTTAACCAGAATGGCCTAGGGAGAAAATACACATACCGTTGTAATCGGGCGAGTACCTACTTTCAGATGCAAGAGGAATTTTTGGGCTCGGCCATTCCGTTCGCGAGATATGGGAATTTGAAGCTAAGAAATGGTTGAGAAGGCAACAAATTTTGCGCAATTCTGCTGCTCCAAACGCTTAACCAGAAAGGCCTAGGAAAAAAATACACATACCGTTGTAATCGGGCTAGTTTCTACTTTCAGACGCAGCAGGAATTTTTGGGTTTGGTCAAACCGTTCGCGAGATATGGGAGTTTAAAACTAAGAAATGGTTGAACGGCAACAACTTTTTCGCACTTCTGCTGCTGCAAACGCTTAACAAGAATGGCCTAGGGAAAGAATACACATACCGTTGTAAGCGGGCGAGCTTCTACTTTCAGACGCAGCAGGAATTTTTGGGATTGGTCAATCCGTTCGCGAGAAACGGGAGTTTGAAGCTAAGAAATTGTTGAGAAGGCAACAAATTTCTAGCAATTCTGCTGATCCAAACGCGCAACCAGAGTGGCCGAGGGAAAAAATACACATACCGTTGTAATCGGGCGAGCTTCTACTTTCAGACGCAGCAGCAATTTTTGGGTTTGGTCAATCGGTTCGCGAGAAATGGGAGTTTGAAGCTAAGAAATGGTTGAGAAGGCAACAAATTTTTCGCAGTTCTGCTGCTCCAAACGCTTAACCAGAATGGCCTAGTGAGAAAATACACATACCGTTGTAATCGGGCGAGTACCAACTTTCAGACGCAACAGGAATTTTTGGGTTTGGTCAATCCGTTCGCGAGATATGGGAGTTTGAAGCAAAGAAATGGTTGAGAAGACAACAAATTTTGCGCACTTCTGCTGCTCAAAACGCTTAACCAGAATGGCCTAGGGAAAAAATACAAATACCGTTGCAATCGGGCTAGTTTCTACTTTCAGACACAGCAGGAATTTTTGGGCTTGGTCAATCATTTCGCGAGATATGGGAGTTTGAAGCTAAGGAATGAATTAGAAGGCAACAAATTTTTCGCAATTCTGCTGCTCCAAACGCTTAACCAGAATGGCCGAGGGAAAAAATACACATACCGTTGTAATCGGGCGAGTTTCTACTTTCAGACGCAGCCGGAATTTTTGGGTTTGGTCAATCCGTTGGCGAGAAATGGGAGTTTGAAGCTAAGAAATGGTTGAGAAGGCAACAAATTTTTCGCAATTCTGCTGCTCCAAACACTTAACCAGAATGGCCGAGGGAAAAAATACACATACCGTTGTAATCGGGCGAGTTTCTACTTTCAGACGCAGCAGGAATTTTTGGGTTTGGTCAATCCGTTCGCGAGAAATGGGAGTTTGAAGCTAAGAAATGGTTGAGAAGGCAACAAATTTTTCGCAGTTCTGCTGCTCCAAACGCTTAACCAGAATGGCCTAGGGAAAAAATACACTTACCTTTGTAAACGGGCGAGTTTCTATTTTCAGACGCAGCAGGAATTTTTGGGTTTGGTCAATCCGTTCGCGAGATATGGGAGTTTGAAGCTAAGAAATGGATGAACGGCAACAATTTTTTCGCACTTCTGCTGCTGCAAACGCTTAACAAGAATGGCCTAGGGAAAAAATACACATACCTTTGTAATCGGGCGTGTTTCTCATTTCAGACGCAACAGGAATTTTTGGGTTTGGTCAATCCGTTCGCGAGATATGGGAGTTTGAAGCTAAGAAATGGTTGAGAAGGCAAGAAATTTTTCGCACTTCTGCTGCTCCAAACGCTTAACAAGAGTGGCCTAGAGAAAAAATACACATACCGTTGTAATCGGGCGAGCTTCTACTTTCAGACGCAGCAGGAATTTTTGGGTTTGGTCAATCCGTTCGCGAGAAATGGGAGTTTGAAACTAAGAAATGGTTGAGAAGGCAACAAATTTTGCGCACTTCTGCTGCTCCAAACGCTTAACCAGAATGGCCTAGGGAAAAAATACACTTACCTGTGTAATCGGGCGAGTTTCTAATTTCAGATGCAAGAGGAATTTTTGGGCTCGGTCAATCCGTTCGCGAGATATGGGAGTTTGAAGCTAAGAAATGGTAGAGAAGGCAACAAATTTTTCGCACTTCTGTTGCTCCAAACGCTTAACAAGTGTTGCCTAGAGAAAAAATACAAATACCGTTGCAATCGGGCTAGTTTCTACTTTCAGACGCAGCAGGAATTTTTGGGCTTGGTCAATCCTTTCGCGAGATATGGGAGTTTGAGGCTAAGAAATGAATGAGAAGGCAACAAATTTTTCGCAATTCTGCTGCTCCAAACGCTTAACCAGAATGGCCGAGGGAAAAAATACACATACCGTTGTAATCGGGCGAGTTTCTACTTTCAGACGCAGCCGGAATTTTTGGGTTTGGTCAATCCGTTCCCGAGAAATGGGAGTTTGAAGCTAAGAAATGGTTGAGAAGGCAACAAATTTTTCGCAGTTCTGCTGCTCCAAACGCTTAACGAGAATGGCCTAGGGAGAAAATACACATGCCGTTGTAATCGGACGAGTACCTACTTTCAGACGCAACAGGAATTTTTGGGTTTGGTCAATCCGTTCGCGAGATATGGGAGTTTGAAGCTAAGAAATGGTTGAGAAGGCAACAAATTTCTCGCTGTTCTGCTGCTCCAAACGCTTAACCAGAATGGCCTAGGGAAAAAATACACATACCGTTGTAATCGGGCGAGTTTCTACTTTCAGACGCAGCAGGACTTTTTGGTTTTGGACAATCCGTTCGCGAGAAATGGGAGTTTGAAGCCAAGAAATGGTTGAGAAGGCAACAAATTTTTCGCAGTTCTGCTGCTCCAAACGCTTAACCAGAGTGGCCTAGGGAAAAATACACTTACCTTTGTAAACGGGCGAGTTTCTATTTTCAGACGCAACAGGAATTTTTGGGTTTGGTCAATCCGTTCGCGAGATATGGGAGTTTGAAGCAAAGAAATGGTTGAGAAGACAACAAATTTTGCGCACTTCTGCTGCTCAAAACGCTTAACAAGAATGGCCTAGAGAAAAAATACACATACCGTTGTAATCGGGCGAGTTTCTAATTTCAGATGCAAGAGAAATTTTTGGGCTCGGTCAATCCGTTCGCGAGATATGGGAGATTGAAGCTAAGAAATGGTTGAGAAGGCAACAAATTTTTCGCAATTCTGCTGCTCCAAACGCTTAACAAGGGTTGCCTAGAGAAAAAATACACATACCGTTGTAATCGGGCGAGTTTCTACTTTCAGACGCAGCAGGAATTTTTGGGTTTGGTCAATCCGTTCGCGAGAAATGGGAGTTTGAAGCTAAGAAATGGTTGAGAAGGCAACAAATTTTTCGCAGTTCTGCTGCTCCAAACGCTTAACCAGAATGGCCCAGGGAAAAAATACACTTACCTTTGTAAACGGGCGAGTTACTATATTCAGACGCAACAGGAATTTTTGGGTTTGGTCAATCCGTTCGCGAGATATGGGAGTTTGAAGCTAAGAAATGGTTGAACGGCAACAATTTTTTCGCACTTCTGCTGCTCCAAACGCTTAACAAGAATGGCCTAGGGAAAAAATACACATACCTTTGTAATCGGGCGTGTTTCTAATTTCAGACGCAACAGGAATTTTTGGGTTTGGTCAATCCGTTCGCGAGATATGGGAGTTTGAAGCTAAGAAATGGTTGAGAAGGCAAGAAATTTTTCGCACTTCTGCTGCTCCAAACGCTTAACAAGAGTGGCCTAGAGAAAAAATACACATACCGGTGTAATCGGGCGAGCTTCTACTTTCAGACGCAGCAGGAATTTTTGGGCTCGGTCAATCCGTTCGCGAGATATGGGAGTTTGAAGCTAAGAAATGGTTGAGAAGGCAACAATTTTTGCGCACTTCTGCTGCTCGAAACGCTTAACAAGAATGGCCTAGGGAAAAAATACACTTATCTTTGTAAACGGTCGAGTTTCTATTTTC
Source organism: Ptiloglossa arizonensis (assembly GCF_051014685.1). NCBI lineage: Eukaryota > Metazoa > Arthropoda > Insecta > Hymenoptera > Colletidae > Ptiloglossa > Ptiloglossa arizonensis. Next base: position 425,879 of record NW_027478430.1, read on the forward strand.
AGACGCAGCAGAAATTTTTGGGTTTGGTCAATCCGTTCGCGAGAAATGGGAGTTTGAAGCTAAGAAATGGTTGAGAAGGCAACAAATTTTTCGCAGTTCTGCTGCTCCAAACGCTTAACCAGAATGGCCTAGGGAGAAAATACACATACCGTTGTAATCGGGCGAGTACCTACTTTCAGACGCAACAGGAATTTTTGGGTTTGGTCAATCCGTTCGCGAGATATGGGAGTTTGAAGCAAAGAAATGGTTGAGAAGACAACAAATTTTGCGCAATTCTGCTGCTCAAAACGCTTAACCAGAATGGCCTAGGGAAAAAATACAAATACCGTTGCAATCGGGCTAGTTTCTATTTTCAGACACAGCAGGAATTTTTGGGCTTGGTCAATCATTTCGCGAGATATGGGAGTTTGAACCTAAGAAATGAATGAGAAGGCAACAAATTTTTCGCAATTCTGCTGCTCCAAACGCTTAACTAGAATGGCCGAGGGAAAAAATACACATACCTTTGTAATCGGGCGAGTTTCTACTTTCAGACGCAGCCGGAATTTTTGGGCTCGGTCAATCCGTTCGCGAGATATGGGAGATTGAAGCTAAGAAATGGTTGAGAAGGCAACAAATTTTTCGCAATTCTGCTGCTCCAAACGCTTAACAAGGGTTGCCTAGAGAAAAAATACACATACCGTTGTAATCGGGCGAGTTTCTACTTTCAGACGCAGCAGGAATTTTTGGGTTTGGTCAATCCGTTCGCGAGAAATGGGAGTTTGAAGCTAAGAAATGGTTGAGAAGGCAACAAATTTTTCGCAGTTCTGCTGCTCCAAACGCTTAACCAGAATGGCCCAGGGAAAAAATACACTTACCTTTGTAAACGGGCGAGTTACTATATTCAGACGCAACAGGAATTTTTGGGTTTGGTCAATCCGTTCGCGAGATATGGGAGTTTGAAGCTAAGAAATGGTTGAACGGCAACAATTTTTTCGCACTTCTGCTGCTCCAAACGCTTAACAAGAATGGCCTAGGGAAAAAATACACATACCTTTGTAATCGGGCGTGTTTCTAATTTCAGACGCAACAGGAATTTTTGGGTTTGGTCAATCCGTTCGCGAGATATGGGAGTTTGAAGCTAAGAAATGGTTGAGAAGGCAAGAAATTTTTCGCACTTCTGCTGCTCCAAACGCTTAACAAGAGTGGCCTAGAGAAAAAATACACATACCGGTGTAATCGGGCGAGCTTCTACTTTCAGACGCAGCAGGAATTTTTGGGCTCGGTCAATCCGTTCGCGAGATATGGGAGTTTGAAGCTAAGAAATGGTTGAGAAGGCAACAATTTTTGCGCACTTCTGCTGCTCGAAACGCTTAACAAGAATGGCCTAGGGAAAAAATACACTTATCTTTGTAAACGGTCGAGTTTCTATTTTCAGACGCAGCAGAAATTTTTGGGTTTGGTCAATCCGTTCGCGAGAAATGGGAGTTTGAAGCTAAGAAATGGTTGAGAAGGCAACAAATTTTTCGCAGTTCTGCTGCTCCAAACGCTTAACCAGAATGGCCTAGGGAGAAAATACACATACCGTTGTAATCGGGCGAGTACCTACTTTCAGACGCAACAGGAATTTTTGGGTTTGGTCAATCCGTTCGCGAGATATGGGAGTTTGAAGCAAAGAAATGGTTGAGAAGACAACAAATTTTGCGCAATTCTGCTGCTCAAAACGCTTAACCAGAATGGCCTAGGGAAAAAATACAAATACCGTTGCAATCGGGCTAGTTTCTATTTTCAGACACAGCAGGAATTTTTGGGCTTGGTCAATCATTTCGCGAGATATGGGAGTTTGAAGCTAAGAAATGAATGAGAAGGCAACAAATTTTTCGCAATTCTGCTGCTCCAAACGCTTAACTAGAATGGCCGAGGGAAAAAATACACATACCTTTGTAATCGGGCGAGTTTCTACTTTCAGACGCAGCCGGAATTTTTGGGTTTGGTCAATCCGTTCGCGAGAAATGGGAGTTTGAAGCTAAGAAATGGTTGAGAAGGCAACAAATTTTTCGCAATTCTGCTGCTCCAAACACTTAACCAGAATGGCCGAGGGAAAAAATAAACATACCGTTGTAATCGGGCGAGTTTCTACTTTCAGACGCAGCCGGAATTTTTGGGTTTGGTCAATCCGTTCCCGAGAAATGGGAGTTTGAAGCTAAGAAATGTTTGAGAAGGCAACAAATTTTTCGCAGTTCTGCTGCTCCAAACGCTTAACGAGAATGGCCTAGGGAGAAAATACACATGCCGTTGTAATCGGACGAGTACCTACTTTCAGACGCAACAGGAATTTTTGGGTTTGGTCAATCCGTTCGCGAGATATGGGTGTTTGAAGCTAAGAAATGGTTGAGAAGGCAACAAATTTCTCGCTATTCTGCTGCTCCAAACGCTTAACCAGAATGGCTTAGGGAAAAAATACACATAGCGTTGTAATCGGGCGAGTTTCTACTTTCAGACGCAGCAGGAATTTTTGGTTTTGGTCAATCCGTTCGCGAGAAATGGGAGTTTGAAGCCAAGAAATGGTTGAGAAGGCAACAAATTTTTCGCAGTTCTGCTGCTCCAAACGCTTAACCAGAATGGCCTAGGGAAAAAATACACTTACCTTTGTAAACGGGCGAGTTTCTATTTTCAGACGCAACAGGAATTTTTGGGTTTGGTCAATCCGTTCGCGAGATATGGGAGTTTGAAGCAAAGAAATGGTTGAGAAGACAACAAATTTTGCGCACTTCTGCTGCTCAAAACGCTTAACAAGAATGGCCTAGAGAAAAAATACACATACCGTTGTAATCGGGCGAGTTTCTAATTTCAGATGCAAGAGAAATTTTTGGGCTCGGTCAATCCGTTCGCGAGATATGGGAGATTGAAGCTAAGAAATGGTTGAGAAGGCAACAAATTTTTCGCAATTCTGCTGCTCCAAACGCTTAACAAGGGTTGCCTAGAGAAAAAATACACATACCGTTGTAATCGGGCGAGTTTCTACTTTCAGACGCAGCAGGAATTTTTGGGTTTGGTCAATCCGTTCGCGAGAAATGGGAGTTTGAAGCTAAGAAATGGTTGAGAAGGCAACAAATTTTTCGCAGTTCTGCTGCTCCAAACGCTTAACCAGAATGGCCCAGGGAAAAAATACACTTACCTTTGTAAACGGGCGAGTTACTATATTCAGACGCAACAGGAATTTTTGGGTTTGGTCAATCCGTTCGCGAGATATGGGAGTTTGAATCTAAGAAATGGTTGAACGGCAACAATTTTTTCGCACTTCTGCTGCTCCAAACGCTTAACAAGAATGGCCTAGGGAAAAAATACACATACCTTTGTAATCGGGCGTGTTTCTAATTTCAGACGCAACAGGAATTTTTGGGTTTGGTCAATCCGTTCGCGAGATATGGGAGTTTGAAGCTAAGAAATGGTTGAGAAGGCAAGAAATTTTTCGCACTTCTGCTGCTCCAAACGCTTAACAAGAGTGGCCTAGAGAAAAAATACACATACCGGTGTAATCGGGCGAGCTTCTACTTTCAGACGCAGCAGGAATTTTTGGGCTCGGTCAATCCGTTCGCGAGATATGGGAGTTTGAAGCTAAGAAATGGTTGAGAAGGCAACAATTTTTGCGCACTTCTGCTGCTCGAAACGCTTAACAAGAATGGCCTAGGGAAAAAATACACTTATCTTTGTAAACGGTCGAGTTTCTATTTTCAGACGCAGCAGAAATTTTTGGGTTTGGTCAATCCGTTCGCGAGAAATGGGAGTTTGAAGCTAAGAAATGGTTGAGAAGGCAACAAATTTTTCGCAGTTCTGCTGCTCCAAACGCTTAACCAGAATGGCCTAGGGAGAAAATACACATACCGTTGTAATCGGGCGAGTACCTACTTTCAGACGCAACAGGAATTTTTGGGTTTGGTCAATCCGTTCGCGAGATATGGGAGTTTGAAGCAAAGAAATGGTTGAGAAGACAACAAATTTTGCGCAATTCTGCTGCTCAAAACGCTTAACCAGAATGGCCTAGGGAAAAAATACAAATACCGTTGCAATCGGGCTAGTTTCTATTTTCAGACACAGCAGGAATTTTTGGGCTTGGTCAATCATTTCGCGAGATATGGGAGTTTGAAGCTAAGAAATGAATGAGAAGGCAACAAATTTTTCGCAATTCTGCTGCTCCAAACGCTTAACTAGAATGGCCGAGGGAAAAAATACACATACCTTTGTAATCGGGCGAGTTTCTACTTTCAGACGCAGCCGGAATTTTTGGGTTTGGTCAATCCGTTCGCGAGAAATGGGAGTTTGAAGCTAAGAAATGGTTGAGAAGGCAACAAATTTTTCGCAATTCTGCTGCTCCAAACACTTAACCAGAATGGCCGAGGGAAAAAATAAACATACCGTTGTAATCGGGCGAGTTTCTACTTTCAGACGCAGCCGGAATTTTTGGGTTTGGTCAATCCGTTCCCGAGAAATGGGAGTTTGAAGCTAAGAAATGTTTGAGAAGGCAACAAATTTTTCGCAGTTCTGCTGCTCCAAACGCTTAACGAGAATGGCCTAGGGAGAAAATACACATGCCGTTGTAATCGGACGAGTACCTACTTTCAGACGCAACAGGAATTTTTGGGTTTGGTCAATCCGTTCGCGAGATATGGGTGTTTGAAGCTAAGAAATGGTTGAGAAGGCAACAAATTTCTCGCTATTCTGCTGCTCCAAACGCTTAACCAGAATGGCTTAGGGAAAAAATACACATAGCGTTGTAATCGGGCGAGTTTCTACTTTCAGACGCAGCAGGAATTTTTGGTTTTGGTCAATCCGTTCGCGAGAAATGGGAGTTTGAAGCCAAGAAATGGTTGAGAAGGCAACAAATTTTTCGCAGTTCTGCTGCTCCAAACGCTTAACCAGAATGGCCTAGGGAAAAAATACACTTACCTTTGTAAACGGGCGAGTTTCTATTTTCAGACGCAACAGGAATTTTTGGGTTTGGTCAATCCGTTCGCGAGATATGGGAGTTTGAAGCAAAGAAATGGTTGAGAAGACAACAAATTTTGCGCACTTCTGCTGCTCAAAACGCTTAACAAGAATGGCCTAGAGAAAAAATACACATACCGTTGTAATCGGGCGAGTTTCTAATTTCAGATGCAAGTGGAATTTTTGGGCTCGGTCAATCCGTTCGCGAGATTTGGGAGTTTGAAGCTAAGAAATAGTTGAGAAGGCAACAAATTTTTCGCAATTCTGCTGCTCCAAACGCTTAACAAGGGTTGCCTAGAGAAAAAATACATATACCGTTGTAATCGGGCGAGTTTCTACTTTCAGACGGAGCAGGAATTTTTGGGTTTGGTCAATCCGTTCGCGAGAAATGGGAGTTTGAAGCTAAGAAATGGTTGAGAAGGCAACAAATTTTTTCGCAGTTCTGCTGCTCCGAACGCTTAACCAGAATGGCCTAGAGAAAAAATACACCTACCTTTGTAAACGGTCGAGCTTCTATTTTCAGACGCAACAGGAATTTTTGGGTTTGGTCAATCCGTTCGCGAGATATGGGAGTTTGAAGCTAAGAAATGGTTGAGAAGACAACAAATTTTTCGCACTTCTGCTGCTCCAAACGCTTAACAAGAGTGGCCTAGAGAAAAAATACACATACCGTTGTAATCGGGCGGGTTTCTACTTTCAGACGCAGCAGGAATTTTTGGGTTTGGTCAATCCTTTCGCGAGAAATGGGAGTTTGAAGCTAAGAAATGGTTGAGAAGGCAACAAATTTTTCGCAGTTCTGCTGCTCCAAACGCTTAACCAGAATGGCCTAGGGAAAAAATACACTTACCTTTGTAATCGGGCGAGTTTCTATTTTCAGACGCAACAGGAATTTTTGGGTTTGGTCAATCCGTTCGCGAGATATGGGAGTTTGAAGCTAAGAAATGGTTGAGGAGACAACAAATTTCTCGCAATTCTGCTGCTCCAAACGCTTAACCAGAATGGCCTAGGGAAAAAATACAAATACCGTTGCAATCGGGCTAGTTTCTACTTTCAGACGCAGCAGGAATTTTTGGGCTTGGTCAATCCTTTCACGAGATATGGGAGTTTGAAGCTAAGAAATGAATGAGAAGGCAACAAATTTTTCGCAATTCTGCTGCTCCAAACGCATAACCAGAGTGCCCTAGGGAAAAAATACACATACCGTTGTAATCGGGCGAGTTTCTACTTTCAGACGCAGCAGGAATTTTTGGGCTCGGTCAATCCGTTCGCGAGATATGGGAGTTTGAAGCTAAGAAATGGTTGAGAAGGCAACAAATTTTGCGCAATTCTGCTGCTCAAAACGCTTAACCAGAATGGCCTAGGGAAAAAATACAAATACTGTTGCAATCGGGCTAGTTTCTACTTTCAGACACAGCAGGAATTTTTGGGCTTGGTCAATCATTTCGCGAGATATGGGAGTTTGAAGCTAAGAAATGAATGAGAAGGCAACAAATTTTTCGCAATTCTGCTGCTCCAAACGCTTAACAAGAATGGCCGAGGGAGAAAATACACATACCGTTGTAATCGGGCGAGTTTCTACTTTCAGACGCAGCCGGAATTTTTGGGTTTGGTCAATCCGTTCGCGAGAAATGGGAGTTTGAAGCTAAGAAATGGTTGAGAAGGCAACAAATTTTTCGCAATTCTGCTGCACCAAACACTTAACCAGAATGGCCGAGGGAAAAAAATACACATACCGTTGTAATCGGGCGAGTTTCTACTTTCAGACGCAGCGGGAATTTTTGGGTTTGGTCAATCCGTTCCCGAGAAATGGGAGTTTGAAACTAAGAAATGGTTGAGAAGGCAACAAATTTTGCGCACTTCTGCTGCTCCAAACGCTTAACCAGAATGGCCTAGGGAAAAAATACACTTACCTTTGTAATCGGGCGAGTTTCTAATTTCAGATGCAAGAGGAATTTTTGGGCTCGGTCAATCCGTTCGCGAGATATGGGAGTTTGAAGCTAAGAAATGGTAGAGAAGGCAACAAATTTTTCCCACTTCTGTTGCTCCAAACGCTTAACAAGAGTTGCGTAGAGAAAAAATACACATACCGTTGTAATCGGGCGAGTTTCTACTTTCAGACGCAGCAGGACTTTTTGGTTTTGGTCAATCCGTTCGCGAGAAATGGGAGTTTGAAGCTAAGAAATGGTTGAGAAGGCAACAAATTTTTCGCAGTTCTGCTGCTCCAAACGCTTAACCAGAATGGCCTAGGGAAAAAATACACTTACCTTTGTAATCGGGCGAGTTTCTATTTTCAGACGCAACAGGAATTTTTGGGTTTGGTCAATCCGTTCGCGAGATATGGGAGTTTGAAGCTAAGAAATGGTTGAGGAGACAACAAATTTCTCGCAATTCTGCTGCTCCAAACGCTTAACCAGAATGGCCTAGGGAAAAAATACAAATACCGTTGCAATCGGGCTAGTTTCTACTTTCAGACGCAGCAGGAATTTTTGGGCTTGGTCAATCCTTTCACGAGATATGGGAGTTTGAAGCTAAGAAATGAATGAGAAGGCAACAAATTTTTCGCAATTCTGCTGCTCCAAACGCATAACCAGAGTGCCCTAGGGAAAAAATACACATACCGTTGTAATCGGGCGAGTTTCTACTTTCAGACGCAGCAGGAATTTTTGGGCTCGGTCAATCCGTTCGCGAGATATGGGAGTTTGAAGCTAAGAAATGGTTGAGAAGGCAACAAATTTTTCGCAATTCTGCTGCTCCAAACACTTAACCAGAATAGCCGAGGGAAAAAATACACATACCGTTGTAATCGGGCGAGTTTCTACTTTCAGACGCAGCCGGAATTTTTGGGTTTGGTCAATCCGTTCCCGAGAAGTGGGAGTTTGAAGCAAAGAAATGGTTGAGAAGACAACAAATTTTGCGCACTTCTGCTGCTCAAAACGCTTAACAAGAATGGCCTAGAGAAAAAATACACATACCGTTGTGTTCGGGCGAGTTTCTAATTTCAGATGCAAGAGGAATTTTTGGGCTCGGTCAATCCGTTCGCGAGATTTGGGAGTTTGAAGCTAAGAAATAGTTGAGAAGGCAACAAATTTTTCGCAATTCTGCGCTTAACAAGGGTTGCCTAGAGAAAAAATACACATACCGTTGTAATCGGGCGAGTTTCTGCTTTCAGACGCAGCAGGAATTTTTGGGTTTGGTCAATCCGTTCGCGAGAAATGGGAGTTTGAAGCTAAGAAATGGTTGAGAAGGCAACAAATTTTTCGCAGTTCTGCTGCTCCAAACGCTTAACCAGAATGGCCTAGGGAAAAAATACACTTACCTTTGTAAACGGGCGAGTTTCTATTTTCAGACGCAACAGGAATTTTTGGGGTTTGGTCAATCCGTTCGCGAGATATGGGAGTTTGAAGCTAAGAAATGGTTGGAACGGCAACAATTTTTTTCGCACTTCTGCTGCTCCAAACGCTTAACAAGAATGGCCTAGGGAGAAAAATACACATACCTTTGTAATCGGGGCGTGTTTCTAATTTCAGACGCAACAGGAATTTTTGGTTGGTCAATCCGTTCGCGAGAAATGGGAGTTTGAAGCTAAGAAATGGTTGAGAAGGCAAGAAATTTTTCGCACTTCTGCTGCTCCAAACGCTTAACAAGAGTGGCCTAGAGAAAAAATACACATACCGTTGTAATCGGGCGAGCTTTCTACTTTCAGGACGCAGCAGGAATTTTTGGGTTTGGTCAATCCGTTCGCGAGAAATGGGAGTTTGAAAACTAAGAAATGGTTGAGAAGGCAACAAATTTTGCGCACGTTCTGCTGCTCCAAACGCTTAACCAGAATGGCCTAGGGAAAAAATACACTTACCTTTGTAATCGGGCGAGTTTCTAATTTCAGATGCAAGAGAATTTTTCGGGCTCGGTCAATCCGTTCGCGAGATATGGGAGTTTGAAGCTAAGAAATGGTAGAGAAGGCAACAAATTTTTCGCACTTCTGTCTGCTCCAAACGCTTAACAAGAAGTTGCCTAGAGAAAAAATACACATACCGTTGTAATCGGGCGAGTTTCTACTTTCAGACGCAGCAGGAATTTTTGGGTTTGGTCAATCCGTTCGCGAGAAATGGAGTTTGAAGCTAAGAAATGGTTGAGAAGGCAACAAATTATTCGCAGTTCTGCTGCTCCAAACGCTTAACCAGAATGGCCTAGGGAAAAAATACACTTACCTTTGTAAACGGTCGAGTTTCTATTTTCAGACGCAACAGGAATTTTTGGGTTTGGTCAATCCGTTCGCGAGATATGGGAGTTTGAAGCTAAGAAATGGTTGAGAAGACAACAAATTTTTCGCACTTCTGCTGCTCCAAACGCTTAACAAGAGTGGCCTAGAGAAAAAATACACATACCGTTGTAATCGGGCGGGTTTCTACTTTCAGACGCAGCAGGAATTTTTGGTTTGGTCAATCCTTTCGCGAGAAATGGGAGTTTGAAGCTAAGAAATGGTTGAGAAGGCAACAAATTTTTCGCAGTTCTGCTGCTCCAAACGCTTAACCAGAATGGCCTAGGGAAAAAATACACTTACCTTTGTAATCGGGCGAGTTTTCTATTTTCAGACGCAACAGGAATTTTTGGGTTTGGTCAATCCGTTCGCGAGATATGGGAGTTTGAAGCTAAGAAATGGTTGAGGAGACAACAAATTACTCGCAATTCTGCTGCTCCAAACGCTTAACCAGAATGGCCTAGGGAAAAAATACAAATACCGTTGCAAGCGGGCTAGTTTCTGCTTTCAGACGCAGCAGGAATTTTTTGGGCTTGGTCAATTCCTTTCACGAGATATGGGAGTTTGAAGCTAAGAAATGAATGAGAAGGCAACAAATTTTTCGCAATTCTGCTGCTCCAAACGCATAACCAGAGTGCCCTAGGGAAAAAATATACATACCGCTGTAATCGGGCGAGTTTCTACTTTCAGACGCAGCAGGAATTTTTGGGCTCGGTCAATTCGTTCGCGAGATATGGGAGTTTGAAGCTAAGAAATGGTTGAGAAGGCAACAATTTTTGCGCATTCCTGCTGCTCGAAACGCTTAACAAGAATGGGCCTAGGGAAAAAATACACTTACCTTTGTAAACGGTCGAGTTTCTATCTTCAGGCGCAACAGGAATTTTTGGGTTTGGTCAATCCGTTCGCGAGATATGGGAGTTTGAAGCTAAGAAATGGTTGAGAAGAGAACAAATTTTGCGCAGTTCTGCTGCTCCAAACGCTTAACCAGAATGGCCTAGGGAAAAAATACACTTACCTTTGTAAAACGGTCGAGTTTCTATTTTCAGACGCAACAGGAATTTTTGGGTTTGGTCAATCCGTTCGCGAGAAATGGGAGTTGAAGCTAAGAAATGGTTGAACGGCAACAATTTTTTCGCACTTCTGCTGCTCCAAACGTTTAACAAGAATGGCCTAGGGAAAAAATACACATACCTTTGTAATCGGGCGTGTTTCTAATTTCAGACGCAACAGGAATTTTTGGGTTTGGTCAATCCGTTCGCGAGATATGGGAGTTTGAAGCTAAGAAATGGTTGAGAAGGCAACAAATTTCTCGCTATTCTGCTGCTCCAAACGCTTAACCAGAATGGCCTAGGGAAAAAATACACATACCGTTGTAATCGGGCGAGTTTCTACTTTCAGACGCAGCAGGAATTTTGGTTTTGGTCAATCCGTTCGCGAGAAATGGGAGTTTGAAGCCAAGAAATGGTTGAGAAGGCAACAAATTTTTCGCAGTTTCTGCTGCTCCAAACGATTAACCAGAATGGCCTAGGGAAAAAATACACTTACCTTTGTAATCGGGCGAGTTTCTATTTTCAGACGCAACAGGAATTTTTGGGTTTGGTCAATCCGTTCGCGAGATATGGGAGTTTGAAGCTAAGAAATGGTTGAGGAGACAACAAATTACTCGCAATTCTGCTGCTCCAAACGCTTAACCAGAATGGCCTAGGGAAAAAATACAAATACCGTTGCAAGCGGGCTAGTTTCTGCTTTCAGACGCAGCAGGAATTTTTGGGCTTGGTCAATCCTTTCACGAGATATGGGAGTTTGAAGCTAAGAAATGAATGAGAAGGCAACAAATTTTTCGCAATTCTGCTGCTCCAAACGCATAACCAGAGTGCCCTAGGGAAAAAACATACATACCGTTGTAATCGGGCGAGTTTCTACTTTCAGACGCAGCAGGAATTTTTGGGCTCGGTCAATTCGTTCGCGAGATATGGGAGTTTGAAGCTAAGAAATGGTTGAGAAGGCAACAATTTTTGCGCATTCCTGCTGCTCGAAACGCTTAACAAGAATGGCCTAGGGAAAAAATACACTTACCTTTGTAAACGGTCGAGTTTCTATCTTCAGGCGCAACAGGAATTTTTGGGTTTGGTCAATCCGTTCGCGAGATATGGGAGTTTGAAGCTAAGAAATGGTTGAGAAGAGAACAAATTTTGCGCAGTTCTGCTGCTCCAAACGCTTAACCAGAATGGCCTAGGGAAAAAATACACTTACCTTTGTAAACGGTCGAGTTTCTATTTTCAGACGCAACAGGAATTTTTGGGTTTGGTCAATCCGTTCGCGAGATATGGGAGTTTGAAGCTAAGAAATGGTTGAACGGCAACAATTTTTTCGCACTTCTGCTGCTCCAAACGTTTAACAAGAATGGCCTTGGGAAAAAATACACATAACTTTGTAATCGGGCGTGTTTCTAATTTCAGACGCAACAGGAATTTTTGGGTTTGGTCAATCCGTTCGCGAGATATGGGAGTTTGAAGCTAAGAAATGGTTGAGAAGGCAACAAATTTCTCGCTATTCTGCTGCTCCAAACGCTTAACCAGAATGGCCTAGGGAAAAAATACACATACCGTTGTAATCGGGCGAGTTTCTACTTTCAGACGCAGCAGGAATTTTTGGTTTTGGTCAATCCGTTCGCGAGAAATGGGAGTTTGAAGCTAAGAAATGGTTGAGAAGGCAACAAATTTTTCGCAGTTCTGCTGCTCCAAACGCTTAACCAGAATGGCCTAGGGAAAAAATACACTTACCTTTGTAAACGGGCGAGTTTCTATTTTCAGACGCAACAGGAATTTTTGGGTTTGGTCAATCCGTTCGCGAGATATGGGAGTTTGAAGCTAAGAAATGGTTGAACGGCAACAATTTTTTCGCACTTCTGCTGCTCCAAACGCTTAACAAGAATGGCCTAGGGAAAAAATACACATACCTTTGTAATCGGGCGTGTTTCTAATTTCAGACGCAACAGGAATTTTTGGGTTGGGTCAATCCGTTCGCGAGGAATGGGAGTTTGAAGCTAAGAAATGGTTGAGAAGGCAAGAAATTTTTCGCACTTCTGCTGCTCCAAACGCTTAAGAAGAGTGGCCTAGAGAAAAAATACACATACCGTTGTAATCGGGCGAGCTTCTACTTTCAGACGCAGCAGGAATTTTTGGGTTTGGTCAATCCGTTCGCGAGAAATGGGAGTTTGAAACTAAGAAATGGTTGAGAAGGCAACAAATTTTGCGCACTTCTGCTGCTCCAAACGCTTAACCAGAATGGCCTAGGGAAAAAATACACTTACCTTTGTAATCGGGCGAGTTTCTAATTTCAGATGCAAGAGGAATTTTTGGGCTCGGTCAATCCGTTCGCGAGATATGGGAGTTTGAAGCTAAGAAATGGTAGAGAAGGCAACAAATTTTTCGCACTTCTGTTGCTCCAAACGCTTAACAAGAGTTGCCTAGAGAAAAAATACACATACCGTTGTAATCGGGCGAGTTTCTACTTTCAGACGCAGCAGGAATTTTTGGGTTTGGTCAATTCGTTCGCGAGATATGGGAGTTTGAAGCTAAGAAATGGTTGAGAAGAGAACACATTTTGCGCAGTTCTGCTGCTCCAAACGCTTAACCAGAATGGCCTAGGGAAAAAATACACTTACCTTTGTAAACGGTCGAGTTTCTATCTTCAGGCGCAACAGGAATTTTTGGGTTTGGTCAATCCGTTCGCGAGATATGGGAGTTTGAAGCTAAGAAATGGTTGAGAAGAGAACAAATTTTGCGCAGTTCTGCTGCTCCAAACGCTTAACCAGAATGGCCTAGGGAAAAAATACACTTACCTTTGTAAACGGTCGAGTTTCTATTTTCAGACGCAACAGGAATTTTTGGGTTTGGTCAATCCGTTCGCGAGATATGGGAGTTTGAAGCTAAGAAATGGTTGAGAAGACAACAAATTTTTCGCACTTCTGCTGCTCCAAACGCTTAACAAGAGTGGCCTAGAGAAAAAATACACATACCGTTGTAATCGGGCGGGTTTCTACTTTCAGACGCAGCAGGAATTTTTGGGTTTGGTCAATCCTTTCGCGAGAAATGGGAGTTTGAAGCTAAGAAATGGTTGAGAAGGCAACAAATTTTTCGCAGTTCTGCTGCTCCAAACGCTTAACCAGAATGGCCTAGGGAAAAAATACAAATACCGTTGCAATCGGGCTAGTTTCTACTTTCAGACGCAGCAGGAATTTTTGGGCTTGGTCAATCCTTTCACGAGATATGGGAGTTTGAAACTAAGAAATGAATGAGAAGGCAACAAATTTTTCGCAATTCTGCTGCTCCAAACGCATAACCAGAGTGCCCTAGGGAAAAAATACACATACCGCTGTAATCGGGCGAGTTTCTACTTTCAGACGCAGCAGGAATTTTTGGGCTCGGTCAATCCGTTCGCGAGATATGGGAGTTTGAAGCTAAGAAATGGTTGAGAAGGCAACAATTTTTGCGCACTTCTGCTGCTCGAAACGCTTAACAAGAATGGCCTAGGGAAAAAATACACATACCTTTGTAATCGGGCGAGTTTCTAATTTCAAACGCAACAGGAATTTTTGGGTTTGGTCAATCCGTTCGCGAGATATGGGAGTTTGAAGCTAAGAAATGGTTGAGAAGAGAACAAATTTTGCGCACTTCTGCTGCTCCAAACGCTTAACCAGAATGGCGTAGGGGAAAAATACACATACCTATGTAATCGGGCGAGCTTCTAATTTCAGACGCAACAGGAATTTTTGGGTTTGGTCAATCCGTTCGCGAGATATGGGAGTTTGAAGCTAAGAAATGGTTGAGAAGGCAACAATTTTTGCGCATTTCTGCTGCTCGAAACGCTTAACAAGAATGGCCTAGGGAAAAAATACACATACCGCTGTAATCGGGCGTGTTTCTCATTTCAGACGCAACAGGAATTTTTGGGTTTGGTCAATACGTTCGCGAGATATGGGAGTTTGAAGCTAAGAAATGGTTGAGAAAACAACAAATTTTGCGCACTTCTGCTGCCCCAAACGCTTAACCAGAAGGGCCCTGGGAAAAAATACACATATCGTTGTAATCGGGCGAGTTTCTAATTTCAGATGCAAGAGGAATTTTTGGGCTCGGTCAATCCGTTCGCGAGATATGGGAGTTTGAAGCTAAGAAATGGTTGAGAAGGCAACAAATTTTTCGCAGTTCTGCTGCTCCAAACGCTTAACCAGAATGGCCTAGGGAAAAATACACTTACCTTTGCAATCGGGCGAGTTTCTATTTTCAGACGCAGCAGGAATTTTTGGGTTTGGTCAATCCGTTCGCGAGAAATGGTAGTTTGAAGCTAAGAAATGGTTGAGAAGGCAACAAATTTTTCGCAGTTCTGCTGCTCCAAACGCTTAACCAGAATGGCCTAGGGAAAAAATACACTTACCTTTGCAATCGGGCGAGTTTCTATTTTCAGACGCAACAGGAATTTTTGGGTTTGGTCAATCCGTTCGCAAGATATGGGAGTTTGAAGCTAAGAAATGGTTGAGGAGACAACAAATTTCTCGCAATTCTGCTGCTCCAAACGCTTAACCAGAATGGCCTAGGGAAAAAATACAAATACCGTTGCAATCGGGCTAGTTTCTACTTTCAGACGCAGCAGGAATTTTTGGGCTTGGTCAATCCTTTCACGAGATATGGGAGTTTGAAGCTAAGAAATGAATGAGAAGGCAACAAATTTTTCGCAATTCTGCTGCTCCAAACGCATAACCAGAGTGCCCTAGGGAAAAAATACACATACCGTTGTAATCGGGCGAGTTTCTACTTTCAGACGCAGCAGGAATTTTTGGGCTCGGTCAATCCGTTCGCGAGATATGGGAGTTTGAAGCTAAGAAATGGTTGAGAAGGCAACAATTTTTGCGCACTTCTGCTGCTCGAAACGCTTAACAAGGATGGCCTAGGGAAAAAATACACATACCGTTGTAATCGGGCGAGTTTCTACTCTCAGACGCAGCAGGAATTTTTGGGCTCGGTCAATCCGTTCGCGAGATATGGGAGTTTGAAGCTAAGAAATGGTTGACAAGGCAACAATTTTTGCGCACTTCTGCTGCTCGAAACGCTTAACAAGAATGGCCTAGGGAAAAAATACACATACCTTTGTAATCGGGCGAGTTTCTAATTTCAGACGCAACAGGAATTTTTGGGTTTGGTCAATCCATTCGCGAGATATGGGAGTTTGAAGCTAAGAAATGGTTGAGAAGAGAACAAATTTTGCGCACTTCTGCTGCTCCAAACGCTTAACCAGAATAGCGTAGGGGAAAAATACACATACCTATGTAATCGGGCGAGCTTCTAATTTCAGACGCAACAGGAATTTTTGGGTTTGGTCAATCCGTTCGCGAGATATGGGAGTTTGAAGTTAAGAAATGGTTGAGAAGGCAACAATTTTTGCGCACTTCTGCTGCTCGAAACGCTTAACAAGAATGGCCTAGGGAAAAAATACACATACCGCTGTAATCGGGCGGGTTTCTACTTTCAGACGCAGCAGGAATTTTTGGGCTCGGTCAATCCGTTCGCGAGATATGGGAGTTTGAAGCTAAGAAATGGTTGAGAAGGCAACAATTTTTGCGCACTTCTGCTGCTCGAAACGCTTAACAAGAATGGCCTAGGGAAAAAATACACATACCTTTGTAATCGGGCGAGTTTCTAATTTCAGACGCAACAGGAATTTTTGGGTTTGGTCAATCCGTTCGCGAGATATGGGAGTTTGAAGCTAAGAAATGGTTGAGAAGGCAACAAATTTTGCGCAGTTCTGCTGCTCCAAACGCTTAACCAGAATGGCCTAGGGAAAAAATACACATACCTATGTAATCGGGCGAGCTTCTAATTTCAGACGCAACAGGAATTTTTGGGTTTGGTCAATCCGTTCGCGAGATATGGGAGTTTGAAGCTAAGAAATGGTTGAGAAGAAAACAAATTTTGCGCACTTTTGCTGCTCCAAACGTTTAACAAGAATGGCCTAGGGAAAAAATACACATACCTTTGTAATCGGGCGAGTTTCTAATTTCAGACGCAACAGGAATTTTTGGATTTGGTCAATCCGTTCGCGAGATATGGGAGTTTGAAGCTAAGAAATGGTTGAGAAAACAACAAATTTTGCGCACTTCTGCTGCCCCAAACGCTTAACCAGAAGGGCCCTGGGAAAAAATACACATATCGTTGTAATCGGGCGAGTTTCTAATTTCAGATGCAAGAGGAATTTTTGGGCTCGGTCAATCCGTTCGCGAGATATGGGAGTTTGAAGCTAAGAAATGGTTGAGAAGGCAACAAATTTTTCGCAGTTCTGCTGCTCCAAACGCTTAACCAGAATGGCCTAGGGAGAAATACACTTACCTTTGCAATCGGGCGAGTTTCTATTTTCAGACGCAGCAGGAATTTTTGGGTTTGGTCAATCCGTTCGCGAGAAATGGGAGTTTGAAGCTAAGAAATGGTTGAGAAGGCAACAAATTTTTCGCAGTTCTGCTGCT
Source organism: Ptiloglossa arizonensis (assembly GCF_051014685.1). Lineage (NCBI taxonomy): Eukaryota > Metazoa > Arthropoda > Insecta > Hymenoptera > Colletidae > Ptiloglossa > Ptiloglossa arizonensis. The sequence continues at coordinate 442,618 of NW_027478430.1, forward strand.
CCAAACGCTTAATCAGAATGGCCTAGGGAAAAAATACACTTACCTTTGCAATCGCGCGAGTTTCTATTTTCAGACGCAACAGGAATTTTTGGGTTCGGTCAATCCGTTCGCAAGATATGGGGGTTTGAAGCTAAGAAATGGTTGAGGAGACAACAAATTTCTCGCAATTCTGCTGCTCCAAACGCTTAACCAGAATGGCCTAGGGAAAAAATACAAATACCGTTGCAATCGGGCTAGTTTCTACTTTCAGACGCAGCAGGAATTTTTGGGCTTGGTCAATCCTTTCACTAGATATGGGAGTTTGAAGCTAAGAAATGAATGAGAAGGCAACAAATTTTTCGCAATTCTGCTGCTCCAAACGCATAACCAGAGTGCCCTAGGGAAAAAATACACATACCGTTGTAATCGGGCGAGTTTCTACTTTCAGACGCAGCAGGAATTTTTGGGCTCGGTCAATCCGTTCGCGAGATATGGGAGTTTGAAGCTAAGAAATGGTTGAGAAGGCAACAATTTTTGCGCACTTCTGCTGCTCGAAACGCTTAACAAGAATGGCCTAGGGAAAAAATACACATACCGTTGTAATCGGGCGAGTTTCTACTCTCAGACGCAGCAGGAATTTTTGGGCTCGGTCAATCCGTTCGCGAGATATGGGAGTTTGAAGCTAAGAAATGGTTGGGAAGACAACAAATTTTGCGCACTTCTGCTGCTGCAAACGCTTAACAAGAATGGCCTAGGGAAAAAATAAACATACCGTTGTAATCGGGCGAGTTTCTACTTTCAGACGCAGCAGGAATTTTTGGGTTTGATCAATCCGTTCGCGAGATATAGGAGTTTGAAGCTAAGAAATGGTTGAGAAGGCAACAAATTTTGCGCACTTCTGCTGCCCCAAACGCTTAAGCAGAATGGCCTAGGGAAAAAATACACATACCGCTGTAGTCGGGCGAGTATCTACTTTCAGATGCAACAGGAATTTTTGGGTTTGGTCAATCCGTCCGCGAGATATGGGAGTTTGAAGCTAAGAAATGGTTGAGAAGACAACAAATTTTGCGCACTTCTGCTGCTCCAAACGCTTAACAAGAATGGCCTGGGGAAAAAATACACATACCTCTGCAATCGGGCGAGTTTCTAATTTCAGACGCAACAAGAATTTTTGGGTTTGGTCAATCCGTTCGCGAGATATGGGAGTTTGAAGCTAAGAAATGGTTGAGAAGACAACAAATTTTGCGCACTTCTGCTGCTCCAAACGCTTAACAAGATTGGCCTAGGGAAAAAATACACATACCTTTGTAATCGGGCGAGCTTCTAATTTCAGACGCAACAGGAATTTTTGGGTTTGGTCAATCCGTTCGCGAGATATGGGAGTTTGAAGCTAAGAACTGTTTGAGAAGACAACAAATTTTTCGCAATTCTGCTGCTCCAAACGCTTAACCAGAATGGCCTAGGGAAAAAATAAACATACCGTTGTAATCGGGCTAGTTTCTACTTTCCGACGCAGCAGGAATTTTTGGGCTTGGTCAATCCCTTCGCGAGATATAGGAGATTGAAGCTAAGAAATGAATGAGAAGGCAACAAATTTCTAGCAATTCCGCTGCTCCAAACGCTTAACCAGAATGGCCCAGGGAAAAAATACAAATACCGTTGTAATCGGGCGAGTTTCTACTTTCAGACGCAGCAGGAATTTTTGAGCTTGGTCAATCCGTTCGCGAGATATGGGAGTTTGAAGCTAAGAAATGGTTGAGAAGACAACAAATTTTCCGCACTTCTGCTGCTCCAAACGCTTAACCAGAACGGCCTAGGGAAAAAATACACTTACCTTTGTAATCGGGCGAGTTTCTACTTTCAGACGCAGCAGGAATTTTTGGGCTCGGTCAATCCGTTCGCGAGATATGGGAGTTTGAAGCAAAGAAATGATTGAGAAGACAACAAATTTCTCGCAATTCTGCTGCTCCAAACGCTTAACCAGAATGGCCTAGGGAAAAAATACACTTACCTTTGTAATCGGGCGAGTTTCTACTTTCAGACGCAGCAGGAATTTTTGGGCTCTGTCAATCCGTTCGCGAGATATGGGAGTTTGAAGCTAAGAAATGGTTGAGAAGGCAACAATTTTTGCGCACTTCTGCTGCTCCAAACGCTTAACCAGAATGGCCTAGGGAAAAAATACACATACCGCTGTAGTCGGGCGAGTTTCTACTTTCAGACGCAGCAGGAGTTTTTGGGTTTGATCAATCCGTTCGCGAGATATGGGAGTTTGAAGCTAAGAAATGGTTGAGAAGGCACAAATTTTGCGCAATTCTGCTGCTCCAAACGCTTAACAAGATTGGCCTAGAGAAAAAATACACATACCGTTGAAATCGGGCGAGCTTCTACTTTCAGACGCAGCAGGAATTTTTGCGTTTGGTCAATCCGTTCGCGAGAAATGGGAGTTTGAAGCTAAGAAATGGTTGAGAAGGCAACAAATTTTGCGCACTTCTGCTGCTCCAAACGCTTAACAAGAGTGGCCTAGGGAAAAAATACACATACCTTTGTAATCGGGCGAGCTTCTAATTTCAGACGCAACAGGAATTTTTGGGTTTGGTCAATCCGTTCGCGAGATATGGGAGTTTGAAGCTAAGAACTGTTTGAGAAGACAACAAATTTTTCGCAATTCTGCTGCTCCAAACGCTTAAACAGAATGGCCTAGGGAAAAAATAAACATACCGTTGTAATCGGGCTAGTTTCTACTTTCCGACGCAGCAGGAATTTTTGAGCTTGGTCAAACCGCTCGCGAGATATGGGAGTTTGAAGGTAAGAAATGGTTGAGAAGGCAACAATTTTTGCGCACTTCTGCTGCTCGAAACGCTTAACAAGAATGGCCTAGGGAAAAAATACACATACCGCTGTAGTCGGGCGAGTTTCTAATTTCAGACGCAACAGGAATTTTTGGGTTTGGTCAATCCGTTCGCGAGATATGGGAGTTTGAAGCTAAGAAATGGTTGAGAAGACAACAAATTTTGCGCACTTCTGCTGCTCCAAACGCTTAACAAGAACGGCCTAGGGAAAAAATACACATACCGTTGTAATCGGGCGAGTTTCTACTTTCAGACGCAGCAGGAATTTTTGAGCTTGGTCAATCCGTTCGCGAGATATGGGAGTTTGAAGCTAAGAAATGGTTGAGAAGGCAACAATTTTTGCGCACTTCTGCTGCTCGAAACGCTTAACAAGAATGGCCTAGGGAAAAAATACACATACCGCTGTAGTCGGGCGAGTTTCTACTTTCAGACGCAGCAGGAATTTTTGGGTTTGATCAATCCGTTCGCGAGATATAGGAGTTTGAAGCTAAGAAATGGTTGAGAAGGCAACAAATTTTGCGCACTTCTGCTGCCCCAAACGCTTAAGCAGAATGGCCTAGGGAAAAAATACACATACCGCTGTAGTCGGGCGAGTATCTACTTTCAGATGCAACAGGAATTTTTGGGTTTGGTCAATCCGTCCGCGAGATATGGGAGTTTGAAGCTAAGAAATGGTTGAGAAGACAACAAATTTTGCGCACTTCTGCTGCTCCAAACGCTTAACAAGAATGGCCTGGGGAAAAAATACACATACCTCTGCAATCGGGCGAGTTTCTAATTTCAGACGCAACAAGAATTTTTGGGTTTGGTCAATCCGTTCGCGAGATATGGGAGTTTGAAGCTAAGAAATGGTTGAGAAGACAACAAATTTTGCGCACTTCTGCTGCTCCAAACGCTTAACAAGATTGGCCTAGGGAAAAAATACACATACCTTTGTAATCGGGCGAGCTTCTAATTTCAGACGCAACAGGAATTTTTGGGTTTGGTCAATCCGTTCGCGAGATATGGGAGTTTGAAGCTAAGAACTGTTTGAGAAGACAACAAATTTTTCGCAATTCTGCTGCTCCAAACGCTTAACCAGAATGGCCTAGGGAAAAAATAAACATACCGTTGTAATCGGGCTAGTTTCTACTTTCCGACGCAGCAGGAATTTTTGGGCTTGGTCAATCCCTTCGCGAGATATAGGAGATTGAAGCTAAGAAATGAATGAGAAGGCAACAAATTTCTAGCAATTCCGCTGCTCCAAACGCTTAACCAGAATGGCCCAGGGAAAAAATACAAATACCGTTGTAATCGGGCGAGTTTCTACTTTCAGACGCAGCAGGAATTTTTGAGCTTGGTCAATCCGTTCGCGAGATATGGGAGTTTGAAGCTAAGAAATGGTTGAGAAGACAACAAATTTTCCGCACTTCTGCTGCTCCAAACGCTTAACCAGAACGGCCTAGGGAAAAAATACACTTACCTTTGTAATCGGGCGAGTTTCTACTTTCAGACGCAGCAGGAATTTTTGGGCTCGGTCAATCCGTTCGCGAGATATGGGAGTTTGAAGCAAAGAAATGATTGAGAAGACAACAAATTTCTCGCAATTCTGCTGCTCCAAACGCTTAACCAGAATGGCCTAGGGAAAAAATACACTTACCTTTGTAATCGGGCGAGTTTCTACTTTCAGACGCAGCAGGAATTTTTGGGCTCTGTCAATCCGTTCGCGAGATATGGGAGTTTGAAGCTAAGAAATGGTTGAGAAGGCAACAATTTTTGCGCACTTCTGCTGCTCCAAACGCTTAACCAGAATGGCCTAGGGAAAAAATACACATACCGCTGTAGTCGGGCGAGTTTCTACTTTCAGACGCAGCAGGAGTTTTTGGGTTTGATCAATCCGTTCGCGAGATATGGGAGTTTGAAGCTAAGAAATGGTTGAGAAGGCACAAATTTTGCGCAATTCTGCTGCTCCAAACGCTTAACAAGATTGGCCTAGAGAAAAAATACACATACCGTTGAAATCGGGCGAGCTTCTACTTTCAGACGCAGCAGGAATTTTTGCGTTTGGTCAATCCGTTCGCGAGAAATGGGAGTTTGAAGCTAAGAAATGGTTGAGAAGGCAACAAATTTTGCGCACTTCTGCTGCTCCAAACGCTTAACAAGAGTGGCCTAGGGAAAAAATACACATACCTTTGTAATCGGGCGAGCTTCTAATTTCAGACGCAACAGGAATTTTTGGGTTTGGTCAATCCGTTCGCGAGATATGGGAGTTTGAAGCTAAGAACTGTTTGAGAAGACAACAAATTTTTCGCAATTCTGCTGCTCCAAACGCTTAAACAGAATGGCCTAGGGAAAAAATAAACATACCGTTGTAATCGGGCTAGTTTCTACTTTCCGACGCAGCAGGAATTTTTGAGCTTGGTCAAACCGCTCGCGAGATATGGGAGTTTGAAGGTAAGAAATGGTTGAGAAGGCAACAATTTTTGCGCACTTCTGCTGCTCGAAACGCTTAACAAGAATGGCCTAGGGAAAAAATACACATACCGCTGTAGTCGGGCGAGTTTCTAATTTCAGACGCAACAGGAATTTTTGGGTTTGGTCAATCCGTTCGCGAGATATGGGAGTTTGAAGCTAAGAAATGGTTGAGAAGACAACAAATTTTGCGCACTTCTGCTGCTCCAAACGCTTAACAAGAACGGCCTAGGGAAAAAATACACATACCGTTGTAATCGGGCGAGTTTCTACTTTCAGACGCAGCAGGAATTTTTGAGCTTGGTCAATCCGTTCGCGAGATATGGGAGTTTGAAGCTAAGAAATGGTTGAGAAGACAACAAATTTTGCGCACTTCTGCTGCTCCAAACGCTTAACAAGAACGGCCTAGGGAAAAAATACACATACCGTTGTAATCGGGCGAGTTTCTACTTTCAGACGCAGCAGGAATTTTTGAGCTTGGTCAATCCGTTCGCGAGATATGGGAGTTTGAAGCTAAGAAATGGTTGAGAAGGCAACAAATTTTTCGCAATTCTGCTGCTCCAAACGCTTAACCAGAATGGCCTAGGGAAAAAATACACTTACCTTTGTAATCGGGCGAGTTTCTATTTTCAGACGCAACAGGAATTTTTGGGTTTGGTCAATCCGTTCGCGAGATATGGGAGTTTGAAGCTTAGAAATGGCTGAGAAGACAACAAATTTCTCGCAATTCTGCTGCTCCAAACGCTTAACCAGAATGGCCTAGGGAAAAAATACAAATACCGTTGCAATCGGGCTAGTTTCTACTTTCAGACGCAGCAGGAATTTTTGGGTTTGGTCAATCCGTTCCCGAGATATGGGAGTTTGAAGCTAAGAAATGGTTGAGAAGACAACAAATTTCTTGCAATTCTGCTGCTCCAAACGCTTAACCAGAATGGCCTAGGGAAAAAATACACTTACCTTTGTAATCGGGCGAGTTTCTACTTTCAGACGCAGCAGGAATTTTTGGGCTCGGTCAATCCGTTCGCGAGATATGGGAGTTTGAAGCTATGAAATGGTTGAGAAGGCAACAATTTTTGCGCACTTCTGCTGCTCGAAACGCTTAACAAGAATGGCCTAGGGAAAAAATACACATACCTTTGTTATCGGGCGAGTTTCTAATTTCAGACGCAACAGGAATTTTTGGGTTTGGTCAATCCGTTCGCGAGATATGGGAGTTTGAAGCTAAGAAATGGTTGAGAAGACAACAAATTTTGCGCACTTCTGCTGCTCCAAACGCTTAACAAGTATGGCCTAGGGAGAAAATACACATACCGTTGTAATCGGGCGAGTACCTACTTTCAGTTGCAACAGGAATTTTTGGGTTTGGTCAATCCGTCCGCGAGATATGGGAGTTTGAAACTAAGAAATGGTTGAGAAGACAACAAATTTTGCGCACTTCTGCTGCTCCAAACGCTTAACCAGAATGGCCTAGGGAGAAAATACACATACCGTTGTAATCGGGCGAGTACCTACTTTCAGATGCAAGAGGAATTTTTGGGCTCGGCCATTCCGTTCGCGAGATATGGGAATTTGAAGCTAAGAAATGGTTGAGAAGGCAACAAATTTTGCGCAATTCTGCTGCTCCAAACGCTTAACCAGAAAGGCCTAGGAAAAAAATACACATACCGTTGTAATCGGGCTAGTTTCTACTTTCAGACGCAGCAGGAATTTTTGGGTTTGGTCAAACCGTTCGCGAGATATGGGAGTTTGAAACTAAGAAATGGTTGAACGGCAACAACTTTTTCGCACTTCTGCTGCTGCAAACGCTTAACAAGAATGGCCTAGGGAAAGAATACACATACCGTTGTAATCGGGCGAGCTTCTACTTTCAGTCGCAGCAGGAATTTTTGGGATTGGTCAATCCGTTCGCGAGAAACGGGAGTTTGAAGCTAAGAAATTGTTGAGAAGGCAACAAATTTCTAGCAATTCTGCTGATCCAAACGCGCAACCAGAATGGCCGAGGGAAAAAATACACATACCGTTGTAATCGGGCGAGCTTCTACTTTCAGACGCAGCAGCAATTTTTGAGCTTGGTCAATCCGTTCGCGAGAAATGGGAGTTTGAAGCTAAGAAATGGTTGAGAAGGCAACAAATTTTTCGCAGTTCTGCTGCTCCAAACGCTTAACCAGAATGGCCTAGTGAGAAAATACACATACCGTTGTAATCGGGCGAGTACCAACTTTCAGACGCAACAGGAATTTTTGGATTTGGTCAATCCGTTCGCGAGATATGGGAGTTTGAAGCAAAGAAATGGTTGAGAAGACAACAAATTTTGCGCACTTCTGCTGCTCAAAACGCTTAACCAGAATGGCCTAGGGAAAAAATACAAATACCGTTGCAATCGGGCTAGTTTCTACTTTCAGACACAGCAGGAATTTTTGGGCTTGGTCAATCATTTCGCGAGATATGGGAGTTTGAAGCTAAGAAATGAATGAGAAGGCAACAAATTTTTCGCAATTCTGCTGCTCCAAACGCTTAACCAGAATGGCCGAGGGAAAAAATACACATACCGTTGTAATCGGGCGAGTTTCTACTTTCAGACGCAGCCGGAATTTTTGGGTTTGGTCAATCCGTTGGCGAGAAATGGGAGTTTGAAGCTAAGAAATGGTTGAGAAGGCAACAAATTTTTCGCAATTCTGCTGCTCCAAACACTTAACCAGAATGGCCGAGGGAGAAAATACTCATACCGTTGTAATCGGGCGAGTTTCTACTTTCAGACGCAGCAGGAATTTTTGGGTTTGGTCAATCCGTTCGCGAGAAATGGGAGTTTGAAGCTAAGAAATGGTTGAGAAGGCAACAAATTTTTCGCAGTTCTGCTGCTCCAAACGCTTAACCAGAATGGCCTAGGGAAAAAATACACTTACCTTTGTAAACGGGCGAGTTTCTATTTTCAGACGCAGCAGGAATTTTTGGGTTTGGTCAATCCGTTCGCGAGATATGGGAGTTTGAAGCTAAGAAATGGTTGAACGGCAACAATTTTTTCGCACTTCTGCTGCTGCAAACGCTTAACAAGAATGGCCTAGGGAAAAAATACACATACCTTTGTAATCGGGCGTGTTTCTCATTTCAGACGCAACAGGAATTTTTGGGTTTGGTCAATCCGTTCGCGAGATATGGGAGTTTGAAGCTAAGAAATGGTTGAGAAGGCAACAAATTTTGCGCACTTCTGCTGCTCCAAACGCTTAACCAGAATGGCCTAGGGAGAAAATACACATACCGTTGTAATCGGGCGAGTACCTACTTTCAGATGCAAGAGGAATTTTTGGGCTCGGCCATTCCGTTCGCGAGATATGGGAATTTGAAGCTAAGAAATGGTTGAGAAGGCAACAAATTTTGCGCAATTCTGCTGCTCCAAACGCTTAACCAGAAAGGCCTAGGAAAAAAATACACATACCGTTGTAATCGGGCGAGTTTCTACTTTCAGACGCAGCCGGAATTTTTGGGTTTGGTCAATCCGTTGGCGAGAAATGGGAGTTTGAAGCTAAGAAATGGTTGAGGAGACAACAAATTACTCGCAATTCTGCTGCTCCAAACGCTTAACCAGAATGGCCGAGGGAAAAAATACACATACCGTTGTAATCGGGCGAGTTTCTACTTTCAGACGCAGCAGGAATTTTTGGGTTTGGTCAATCCGTTCGCGAGAAATGGGAGTTTGAAGCTAAGAAATGGTTGAGAAGGCAACAAATTTTTCGCAGTTCTGCTGCTCCAAACGCTTAACCAGAATGGCCTAGGGAAAAAATACACTTACCTTTGTAAACGGGCGAGTTTCTATTTTCAGACGCAGCAGGAATTTTTGGGTTTGGTCAATCCGTTCGCGAGATATGGGAGTTTGAAGCTAAGAAATGGTTGAACGGCAACAATTTTTTCGCACTTCTGCTGCTGCAAACGCTTAACAAGAATGGCCTAGGGAAAAAATACACATACCTTTGTAATCGGGCGTGTTTCTCATTTCAGACGCAACAGGAATTTTTGGGTTTGGTCAATCCGTTCGCGAGATATGGGAGTTTGAAGCTAAGAAATGGTTGAGAAGGCAACAAATTTTGCGCACTTCTGCTGCTCCAAACGCTTAACAAGAATGGCCTAGGGAGAAAATACACATACCGTTGTAATCGGGCGAGTACCTACTTTCAGATGCAAGAGGAATTTTTGGGCTCGGCCATTCCGTTCGCGAGATATGGGAATTTGAAGCTAAGAAATGGTTGAGAAGGCAACAAATTTTGCGCAATTCTGCTGCTCCAAACGCTTAACCAGAAAGGCCTAGGAAAAAAATACACATACCGTTGTAATCGGGCTAGTTTCTACTTTCAGACGCAGCAGGAATTTTTGGGTTTGGTCAAACCGTTCGCGAGATATGGGAGTTTGAAACTAAGAAATGGTTGAACGGCAACAACTTTTTTGCACTTCTGCTGCTGCAAACGCTTAACAAGAATGGCCTAGGGAAAGAATACACATACCGTTGTAAGCGGGCGAGCTTCTACTTTCAGACGCAGCAGGAATTTTTGGGATTGGTCAATCCGTTCGCGAGAAACGGGAGTTTGAAGCTAAGAAATTGTTGAGAAGGCAACAAATTTCTAGCAATTCTGCTGATCCAAACGCGCAACCAGAATGGCCGAGGGAAAAAATACACATACCGTTGTAATCGGGCGAGCTTCTACTTTCAGACGCAGCAGCAATTTTTGGGTTTGGTCAATCGGTTCGCGAGAAATGGGAGTTTGAAGCTAAGAAATGGTTGAGAAGGCAACAAATTTTTCGCAGTTCTGCTGCTCCAAACGCTTAACCAGAATGGCCTAGTGAGAAAATACACATACCGTTGTAATCGGGCGAGTACCAACTTTCAGACGCAACAGGAATTTTTGGGTTTGGTCAATCCGTTCGCGAGATATGGGAGTTTGAAGCAAAGAAATGGTTGAGAAGACAACAAATTTTGCGCACTTCTGCTGCTCAAAACGCTTAACCAGAATGGCCTAGGGAAAAAATACAAATACCGTTGCAATCGGGCTAGTTTCTACTTTCAGACACAGCAGGAATTTTTGGGCTTGGTCAATCATTTCGCGAGATATGGGAGTTTGAAGCTAAGGAATGAATTAGAAGGCAACAAATTTTTCGCAATTCTGCTGCTCCAAACGCTTAACCAGAATGGCCGAGGGAAAAAATACACATACCGTTGTAATCGGGCGAGTTTCTACTTTCAGACGCAGCCGGAATTTTTGGGTTTGGTCAATCCGTTGGCGAGAAATGGGAGTTTGAAGCTAAGAAATGGTTGAGAAGGCAACAAATTTTTCGCAATTCTGCTGCTCCAAACACTTAACCAGAATGGCCGAGGGAAAAAATACACATACCGTTGTAATCGGGCGAGTTTCTACTTTCAGACGCAGCAGGAATTTTTGGGTTTGGTCAATCCGTTCGCGAGAAATGGGAGTTTGAAGCTAAGAAATGGTTGAGAAGGCAACAAATTTTTCGCAGTTCTGCTGCTCCAAACGCTTAACCAGAATGGCCTAGGGAAAAAATACACTTACCTTTGTAAACGGGCGAGTTTCTATTTTCAGACGCAGCAGGAATTTTTGGGTTTGGTCAATCCGTTCGCGAGATATGGGAGTTTGAAGCTAAGAAATGGATGAACGGCAACAATTTTTTCGCACTTCTGCTGCTGCAAACGCTTAACAAGAATGGCCTAGGGAAAAAATACACATACCTTTGTAATCGGGCGTGTTTCTCATTTCAGACGCAACAGGAATTTTTGGGTTTGGTCAATCCGTTCGCGAGATATGGGAGTTTGAAGCTAAGAAATGGTTGAGAAGGCAAGAAATTTTTCGCACTTCTGCTGCTCCAAACGCTTAACAAGAGTGGCCTAGAGAAAAAATACACATACCGTTGTAATCGGGCGAGCTTCTACTTTCAGACGCAGCAGGAATTTTTGGGTTTGGTCAATCCGTTCGCGAGAAATGGGAGTTTGAAACTAAGAAATGGTTGAGAAGGCAACAAATTTTGCGCACTTCTGCTGCTCCAAACGCTTAACCAGAATGGCCTAGGGAAAAAATACACTTACCTGTGTAATCGGGCGAGTTTCTAATTTCAGATGCAAGAGGAATTTTTGGGCTCGGTCAATCCGTTCGCGAGATATGGGAGTTTGAAGCTAAGAAATGGTAGAGAAGGCAACAAATTTTTCGCACTTCTGTTGCTCCAAACGCTTAACAAGTGTTGCCTAGAGAAAAAATACAAATACCGTTGCAATCGGGCTAGTTTCTACTTTCAGACGCAGCAGGAATTTTTGGGCTTGGTCAATCCTTTCGCGAGATATGGGAGTTTGAGGCTAAGAAATGAATGAGAAGGCAACAAATTTTTCGCAATTCTGCTGCTCCAAACGCTTAACCAGAATGGCCGAGGGAAAAAATACACATACCGTTGTAATCGGGCGAGTTTCTACTTTCAGACGCAGCCGGAATTTTTGGGTTTGGTCAATCCGTTCCCGAGAAATAGGAGTTTGAAGCTAAGAAATGGTTGAGAAGGCAACAAACTTTTCGCAGTTCTGCTGCTCCAAACGCTTAACGAGAATGGCCTAGGGAGAAAATACACATGCCGTTGTAATCGGACGAGTACCTACTTTCAGACGCAACAGGAATTTTTGGGTTTGGTCAATCCGTTCGCGAGATATGGGAGTTTGAAGCTAAGAAATGGTTGAGAAGGCAACAAATTTCTCGCTGTTCTGCTGCTCCAAACGCTTAACCAGAATGGCCTAGGGAAAAAATACACATACCGTTGTAATCGGGCGAGTTTCTACTTTCAGACGCAGCAGGACTTTTTGGTTTTGGACAATCCGTTCGCGAGAAATGGGAGTTTGAAGCCAAGAAATGGTTGAGAAGGCAACAAATTTTTCGCAGTTCTGCTGCTCCAAACGCTTAACCAGAATGGCCCAGGGAAAAAATACACTTACCTTTGTAAACGGGCGAGTTACTATATTCAGACGCAACAGGAATTTTTGGGTTTGGTCAATCCGTTCGCGAGATATGGGAGTTTGAAGCTAAGAAATGGTTGAACGGCAACAATTTTTTCGCACTTCTGCTGCTCCAAACGCTTAACAAGAATGGCCTAGGGAAAAAATACACATACCTTTGTAATCGGGCGTGTTTCTAATTTCAGACGCAACAGGAATTTTTGGGTTTGGTCAATCCGTTCGCGAGATATGGGAGTTTGAAGCTAAGAAATGGTTGAGAAGGCAAGAAATTTTTCGCACTTCTGCTGCTCCAAACGCTTAACAAGAGTGGCCTAGAGAAAAAATACACATACCGGTGTAATCGGGCGAGCTTCTACTTTCAGACGCAGCAGGAATTTTTGGGCTCGGTCAATCCGTTCGCGAGATATGGGAGTTTGAAGCTAAGAAATGGTTGAGAAGGCAACAATTTTTGCGCACTTCTGCTGCTCGAAACGCTTAACAAGAATGGCCTAGGGAAAAAATACACTTATCTTTGTAAACGGTCGAGTTTCTATTTTCAGACGCAGCAGAAATTTTTGGGTTTGGTCAATCCGTTCGCGAGAAATGGGAGTTTGAAGCTAAGAAATGGTTGAGAAGGCAACAAATTTTTCGCAGTTCTGCTGCTCCAAACGCTTAACCAGAATGGCCTAGGGAGAAAATACACATACCGTTGTAATCGGGCGAGTACCTACTTTCAGACGCAACAGGAATTTTTGGGTTTGGTCAATCCGTTCGCGAGATATGGGAGTTTGAAGCAAAGAAATGGTTGAGAAGACAACAAATTTTGCGCAATTCTGCTGCTCAAAACGCTTAACCAGAATGGCCTAGGGAAAAAATACAAATACCGTTGCAATCGGGCTAGTTTCTACTTTCAGACACAGCAGGAATTTTTGGGCTTGGTCAATCATTTCGCGAGATATGGGAGTTTGAAGCTAAGAAATGAATGAGAAGGCAACAAATTTTTCGCAATTCTGCTGCTCCAAACGCTTAACTAGAATGGCCGAGGGAAAAAATACACATACCTTTGTAATCGGGCGAGTTTCTACTTTCAGACGCAGCCGGAATTTTTGGGTTTGGTCAATCCGTTCGCGAGAAATGGGAGTTTGAAGCTAAGAAATGGTTGAGAAGGCAACAAATTTTTCGCAATTCTGCTGCTCCAAACACTTAACCAGAATGGCCGAGGGAAAAAATAAACATACCGTTGTAATCGGGCGAGTTTCTACTTTCAGACGCAGCCGGAATTTTTGGGTTTGGTCAATCCGTTCCCGAGAAATGGGAGTTTGAAGCTAAGAAATGTTTGAGAAGGCAACAAATTTTTCGCAGTTCTGCTGCTCCAAACGCTTAACGAGAATGGCCTAGGGAGAAAATACACATGCCGTTGTAATCGGACGAGTACCTACTTTCAGACGCAACAGGAATTTTTGGGTTTGGTCAATCCGTTCGCGAGATATGGGTGTTTGAAGCTAAGAAATGGTTGAGAAGGCAACAAATTTCTCGCTATTCTGCTGCTCCAAACGCTTAACCAGAATGGCTTAGGGAAAAAATACACATAGCGTTGTAATCGGGCGAGTTTCTACTTTCAGACGCAGCAGGAATTTTTGGTTTTGGTCAATCCGTTCGCGAGAAATGGGAGTTTGAAGCCAAGAAATGGTTGAGAAGGCAACAAATTTTTCGCAGTTCTGCTGCTCCAAACGCTTAACCAGAATGGCCTAGGGAAAAAATACACTTACCTTTGTAAACGGGCGAGTTTCTATTTTCAGACGCAACAGGAATTTTTGGGTTTGGTCAATCCGTTCGCGAGATATGGGAGTTTGAAGCAAAGAAATGGTTGAGAAGACAACAAATTTTGCGCACTTCTGCTGCTCAAAACGCTTAACAAGAATGGCCTAGAGAAAAAATACACATACCGTTGTAATCGGGCGAGTTTCTAATTTCAGATGCAAGAGGAATTTTTGGGCTCGGTCAATCCGTTCGCGAGATTTGGGAGTTTGAAGCTAAGAAATAGTTGAGAAGGCAACAAATTTTTCGCAATTCTGCTGCTCCAAACGCTTAACAAGGGTTGCCTAGAGAAAAAATACATATACCGTTGTAATCGGGCGAGTTTCTACTTTCAGACGGAGCAGGAATTTTTGGGTTTGGTCAATCCGTTCGCGAGAAATGGGAGTTTGAAGCTAAGAAATGGTTGAGAAGGCAACAAATTTTTTCGCAGTTCTGCTGCTCCAAACGCTTAACCAGAATGGCCTAGAGAAAAAATACACCTACCTTTGTAAACGGTCGAGCTTCTATTTTCAGACGCAACAGGAATTTTTGGGTTTGGTCAATCCGTTCGCGAGATATGGGAGTTTGAAGCTAAGAAATGGTTGAGAAGACAACAAATTTTTCGCACTTCTGCTGCTCCAAACGCTTAACAAGAGTGGCCTAGAGAAAAAATACACATACCGTTGTAATCGGGCGGGTTTCTACTTTCAGACGCAGCAGGAATTTTTGGGTTTGGTCAATCCTTTCGCGAGAAATGGGAGTTTGAAGCTAAGAAATGGTTGAGAAGGCAACAAATTTTTCGCAGTTCTGCTGCTCCAAACGCTTAACCAGAATGGCCTAGGGAAAAAATACACTTACCTTTGTAATCGGGCGAGTTTCTATTTTCAGACGCAACAGGAATTTTTGGGTTTGGTCAATCCGTTCGCGAGATATGGGAGTTTGAAGCTAAGAAACGGTTGAGGAGACAACAAATTTCTCGCAATTCTGCTGCTCCAAACGCTTAACCAGAATGGCCTAGGGAAAAAATACAAATACCGTTGCAATCGGGCTAGTTTCTACTTTCAGACGCAGCAGGAATTTTTGGGCTTGGTCAATCCTTTCACGAGATATGGGAGTTTGAAGCTAAGAAATGAATGAGAAGGCAACAAATTTTTCGCAATTCTGCTGCTCCAAACGCATAACCAGAGTGCCCTAGGGAAAAAATACACATACCGTTGTAATCGGGCGAGTTTCTACTTTCAGACGCAGCAGGAATTTTTGGGCTCGGTCAATCCGTTCGCGAGATATGGGAGTTTGAAGCTAAGAAATGGTTGAGAAGGCAACAAATTTTGCGCAATTCTGCTGCTCAAAACGCTTAACCAGAATGGCCTAGGGAAAAAATACAAATACTGTTGCAATCGGGCTAGTTTCTACTTTCAGACACAGCAGGAATTTTTGGGCTTGGTCAATCATTTCGCGAGATATGGGAGTTTGAAGCTAAGAAATGAATGAGAAGGCAACAAATTTTTCGCAATTCTGCTGCTCCAAACGCTTAACAAGAATGGCCGAGGGAGAAAATACACATACCGTTGTAATCGGGCGAGTTTCTACTTTCAGACGCAGCCGGAATTTTTGGGTTTGGTCAATCCGTTCGCGAGAAATGGGAGTTTGAAGCTAAGAAATGGTTGAGAAGGCAACAAATTTTTCGCAATTCTGCTGCACCAAACACTTAACCAGAATGGCCGAGGGAAAAAAATACACATACCGTTGTAATCGGCCGAGTTTCTACTTTCAGACGCAGCGGGAATTTTTGGGTTTGGTCAATCCGTTCCCGAGAAATGGGAGTTTGAAACTAAGAAATGGTTGAGAAGGCAACAAATTTTGCGCACTTCTGCTGCTCCAAACGCTTAACCAGAATGGCCTAGGGAAAAAATACACTTACCTTTGTAATCGGGCGAGTTTCTAATTTCAGATGCAAGAGGAATTTTTGGGCTCGGTCAATCCGTTCGCGAGATATGGGAGTTTGAAGCTAAGAAATGGTAGAGAAGGCAACAAATTTTTCCCACTTCTGTTGCTCCAAACGCTTAACAAGAGTTGCGTAGAGAAAAAATACACATACCGTTGTAATCGGGCGAGTTTCTACTTTCAGACGCAGCAGGACTTTTTGGTTTTGGTCAATCCGTTCGCGAGAAATGGGAGTTTGAAGCTAAGAAATGGTTGAGAAGGCAACAAATTTTTCGCAGTTCTGCTGCTCCAAACGCTTAACCAGAATGGCCTAGGGAAAAAATACACTTACCTTTGTAATCGGGCGAGTTTCTATTTTCAGACGCAACAGGAATTTTTGGGTTTGGTCAATCCGTTCGCGAGATATGGGAGTTTGAAGCTAAGAAATGGTTGAGGAGACAACAAATTTCTCGCAATTCTGCTGCTCCAAACGCTTAACCAGAATGGCCTAGGGAAAAAATACAAATACCGTTGCAATCGGGCTAGTTTCTACTTTCAGACGCAGCAGGAATTTTTGGGCTTGGTCAATCCTTTCACGAGATATGGGAGTTTGAAGCTAAGAAATGAATGAGAAGGCAACAAATTTTTCGCAATTCTGCTGCTCCAAACGCATAACCAGAGTGCCCTAGGGAAAAAATACACATACCGTTGTAATCGGGCGAGTTTCTACTTTCAGACGCAGCAGGAATTTTTGGGCTCGGTCAATCCGTTCGCGAGATATGGGAGTTTGAAGCTAAGAAATGGTTGAGAAGGCAACAAATTTTTCGCAATTCTGCTGCTCCAAACACTTAACCAGAATAGCCGAGGGAAAAAATACACATACCGTTGTAATCGGGCGAGTTTCTACTTTCAGACGCAGCCGGAATTTTTGGGTTTGGTCAATCCGTTCCCGAGAAATGGGAGTTTGAAGCAAAGAAATGGTTGAGAAGACAACAAATTTTGCGCACTTCTGCTGCTCAAAACGCTTAACAAGAATGGCCTAGAGAAAAAATACACATACCGTTGTGTTCGGGCGAGTTTCTAATTTCAGATGCAAGAGGAATTTTTGGGCTCGGTCAATCCGTTCGCGAGATTTGGGAGTTTGAAGCTAAGAAATAGTTGAGAAGGCAACAAATTTTTCGCAATTCTGCTGCTCCAAACGCTTAACAAGGGTTGCCTAGAGAAAAAATACACATACCGTTGTAATCGGGCGAGTTTCTACTTTCAGACGCAGCAGGAATTTTTGGGTTTGGTCAATCCGTTCGCGAGAAATGGGAGTTTGAAGCTAAGAAATGGTTGAGAAGGCAACAAATTTTTCGCAGTTCTGCTGCTCCAAACGCTTAACCAGAATGGCCTAGGGAAAAAATACACTTACCTTTGTAAACGGGCGAGTTTCTATTTTCAGACGCAACAGGAATTTTTGGGTTTGGTCAATCCGTTCGCGAGATATGGGAGTTTGAAGCTAAGAAATGGTTGAACGGCAACAATTTTTTCGCACTTCTGCTGCTCCAAACGCTTAACAAGAATGGCCTAGGGAAAAAATACACATACCTTTGTAATCGGGCGTGTTTCTAATTTCAGACGCAACAGGAATTTTTGGGTTTGGTCAATCCGTTCGCGAGAAATGGGAGTTTGAAGCTAAGAAATGGTTGAGAAGGCAAGAAATTTTTCGCACTTCTGCTGCTCCAAACGCTTAACAAGAGTGGCCTAGAGAAAAAATACACATACCGTTGTAATCGGGCGAGCTTCTACTTTCAGACGCAGCAGGAATTTTTGGGTTTGGTCAATCCGTTCGCGAGAAATGGGAGTTTGAAACTAAGAAATGGTTGAGAAGGCAACAAATTTTGCGCACTTCTGCTGCTCCAAACGCTTAACCAGAATGGCCTAGGGAAAAAATACACTTACCTTTGTAATCGGGCGAGTTTCTAATTTCAGATGCAAGAGGAATTTTTGGGCTCGGTCAATCCGTTCGCGAGATATGGGAGTTTGAAGCTAAGAAATGGTAGAGAAGGCAACAAATTTTTCGCACTTCTGTTGCTCCAAACGCTTAACAAGAGTTGCCTAGAGAAAAAATACACATACCGTTGTAATCGGGCGAGTTTCTACTTTCAGACGCAGCAGGAATTTTTGGGTTTGGTCAATCCGTTCGCGAGAAATGGGAGTTTGAAGCTAAGAAATGGTTGAGAAGGCAACAAATTATTCGCAGTTCTGCTGCTCCAAACGCTTAACCAGAATGGCCTAGGGAAAAAATACACTTACCTTTGTAAACGGTCGAGTTTCTATTTTCAGACGCAACAGGAATTTTTGGGTTTGGTCAATCCGTTCGCGAGATATGGGAGTTTGAAGCTAAGAAATGGTTGAGAAGACAACAAATTTTTCGCACTTCTGCTGCTCCAAACGCTTAACAAGAGTGGCCTAGAGAAAAAATACACATACCGTTGTAATCGGGCGGGTTTCTACTTTCAGACGCAGCAGGAATTTTTGGGTTTGGTCAATCCTTTCGCGAGAAATGGGAGTTTGAAGCTAAGAAATGGTTGAGAGGCAACAAATTTTTCGCAGTTCTGCTGCTCCAAACGCTTAACCAGAATGGCCTAGGGAAAAAATACACTTACCTTTGTAATCGGGCGAGTTTCTATTTTCAGACGCAACAGGAATTTTTGGGTTTGGTCAATCCGTTCGCGAGATATGGGAGTTTGAAGCTAAGAAATGGTTGAGGAGACAACAAATTACTCGCAATTCTGCTGCTCCAAACGCTTAACCAGAATGGCCTAGGGAAAAAATACAAATACCGTTGCAAGCGGGCTAGTTTCTGCTTTCAGACGCAGCAGGAATTTTTGGGCTTGGTCAATCCTTTCACGAGATATGGGAGTTTGAAGCTAAGAAATGAATGAGAAGGCAACAAATTTTTCGCAATTCTGCTGCTCCAAACGCATAACCAGAGTGCCCTAGGGAAAAAATATACATACCGTTCTAATCGGGCGAGTTTCTACTTTCAGACGCAGCAGGAATTTTTGGGCTCGGTCAATTCGTTCGCGAGATATGGGAGTTTGAAGCTAAGAAATGGTTGAGAAGGCAACAATTTTTGCGCATTCCTGCTGCTCGAAACGCTTAACAAGAATGGCCTAGGGAAAAAATACACTTACCTTGTAAACGGTCGAGTTTCTATCTTCAGGCGCAACAGGAATTTTTGGGTTTGGTCAATCCGTTCGCGAGATATGGGAGTTTGAAGCTAAGAAATGGTTGAGAAGAGAACAAATTTTGCGCAGTTCTGCTGCTCCAAACGCTTAACCAGAATGGCTAGGGAAAAAATACACTTACCTTTGTAAACGGTCGAGTTTCTATTTTCAGACGCAACAGGAATTTTTGGGTTTGGTCAATCCGTTCGCGAGATATGGGAGTTTGAAGCTAAGAAATGGTTGAACGGCAACAATTTTTTCGCACTTCTGCTGCTCCAAAACGTTTAACAAGAATGGCCTAGGGAAAAAATACACATACCTTTGTAATCGGGCGTGTTTCTAATTTCAGACGCAACAGGAATTTTTGGGTTTGGTCAATCCGTTCGCGAGATATGGGAGTTTGAAGCTAAGAAATGGTTGAGAAGGCAACAAATTTCTCGCTATTCTGCTGCTCCAAACGCTTAACCAGAATGGCCTAGGGAAAAAATACACATACCGTTGTAATCGGGCGAGTTTCTACTTTCAGACGCAGCAGGAATTTTTGGTTTTGGTCAATCCGTTCGCGAGAAATGGGAGTTTGAAGCCAAGAAATGGTTGAGAAGGCAACAAATTTTTCGCAGTTCTGCTGCTCCAAACGATTAACCAGAATGGCCTAGGGAAAAAATACACTTACCTTTGTAATCGGGCGAGTTTCTATTTTCAGACGCAACAGGAATTTTTGGGTTTGGTCAATCCGTTCGCGAGATATGGGAGTTTGAAGCTAAGAAATGGTTGAGGAGACAACAAATTACTCGCAATTTTGCTGCTCCAAACGCTTAACCAGAATGGCCTAGGGAAAAAATACAAATACCGTTGCAAGCGGGCTAGTTTCTGCTTTCAGACGCAGCAGGAATTTTTGGGCTTGGTCAATCCTTTCACGAGATATGGGAGTTTGAAGCTAAGAAATGAATGAGAAGGCAACAAATTTTTCGCAATTCTGCTGCTCCAAACGCATAACCAGAGTGCCCTAGGGAAAAAATATACATACCGTTGTAATCGGGCGAGTTTCTACTTTCAGGCGCAACAGGAATTTTTGGGTTTGGTCAATCCGTTCGCGAGATATGGGAGTTTGAAGCTAAGAAATGGTTGAGAAGAGAACAAATTTTGCGCAGTTCTGCTGCTCCAAACGCTTAACCAGAATGGCCTAGGGAAAAAATACACTTACCTTTGTAAACGGTCGAGTTTCTATTTTCAGACGCAACAGGAATTTTTGGTTTGGTCAATCCGTTCGCGAGATATGGGAGTTTGAAGCTAAGAAATGGTTGAACGGCAACAATTTTTTCGCACTTCTGCTGCTCCAAACGTTTAACAAGAATGGCCTAGGGAAAAAATACACATACCTTTGTAATCGGCGTGTTTCTAATTTCAGACGCAACAGGAATTTTTGGGTTTGGTCAATCCGTTCGCGAGATATGGGAGTTTGAAGCTAAGAAATGGTTGAGAAGGCAACAAATTTCTCGCTATTCTGCTGCTCCAAACGCTTAACCAGAATGGCCTAGGGAAAAAATACACATACCGTTGTAATCGGGCGAGTTTCTACTTTCAGACGCAGCAGGAATTTTTGGTTTTGGTCAATCCGTTCGCGAGAAATGGGAGTTTGAAGCCAAGAAATGGTTGAGAAGGCAACAAATTTTTCGCAGTTCTGCTGCTCCAAACGATTAACCAGAATGGCCTAGGGAAAAAATACACTTACCTTTGTACACGGGCGAGTTTCTATTTTCAGACGCAACAGGAATTTTTGGGTTGGGTCAATCCGTTCGCGAGGAATGGGAGTTTGAAGCTAAGAAATGGTTGAGAAGGCAAGAAATTTTTCGCACTTCTGCTGCTCCAAACGCTTAACAAGAGTGGCCTAGAGAAAAAATACACATACCGTTGTAATCGGGCGAGTTTCTAATTTCAGATGCAAGAGGAATTTTTGGGCTCGGTCAATCCGTTCGCGAGATATGGGAGTTTGAAGCTAAGAAATGGTTGAGAAGGCAATAAATTTTTCGCAATTCTGCTGCTCCAAACGCTTAACAAGGGTTGCCTAGAGAAAAAATACACATACCGTTGTAATCGGGCGAGTTTCTACTTTCAGACGCAGCAGGAAATTTTGGGTTTGGTCAATCCGTTCGCGAGAAATGGAGTTTGAAGCTAAGAAATGGTTGAGAAGGCAACAAATTTTTCGCAGTTCTGCTGCTCCAAACGCTTAACCAGAACGGCCTAGGGAAAAAATACACTTACCTTTGTAAACGGGCGAGTTTCTATTTTCAGACGCAACAGGAATTTTTGGGTTTGGTCAATCCGTTCGCGAGATATGGTAGTTTGAAGCTAAGAAATGGTTGAACGGCAACAATTTTTCGCACTTCTGCTGCTCCAAACGCTTAACAAGAATGGCCTAGGGAAAAAATACACATACCTTTGTAATCGGGCGTGTTTCTAATTTCAGACGCAACAGGAATTTTTGGGTTGGGTCAATCCGTTCGCGAGGAATGGGAGTTTGAAGCTAAGAAATGGTTGAGAAGGCAAGAAATTTTTCGCACTTCTGCTGCTCCAAACGCTTAACAAGAGTGGCCTAGAGAAAAAATACACATACCGTTGTAATCGGGCGAGCTTCTACTTTCAGACG
Organism: Ptiloglossa arizonensis; assembly: GCF_051014685.1. Classification (NCBI taxonomy): domain Eukaryota; kingdom Metazoa; phylum Arthropoda; class Insecta; order Hymenoptera; family Colletidae; genus Ptiloglossa; species Ptiloglossa arizonensis. The sequence goes on from NW_027478430.1 coordinate 464,449, forward strand.
CAGCAGGAATTTTTGGGTTTGGTCAATCCGTTCGCGAGAAATGGGAGTTTGAAACTAAGAAATGGTTGAGAAGGCAACAAATTTTGCGCACTTCTGCTGCTCCAAACGCTTAACCAGAATGGCCTAGGGAAAAAATACACTTACCTTTGTAATCGGGCGAGTTTCTAATTTCAGATGCAAGAGGAATTTTTGGGCTCGGTCAATCCGTTCGCGAGATATGGGAGTTTGAAGCTAAGAAATGGTAGAGAAGGCAACAAATTTTTCGCACTTCTGTTGCTCCAAACGCTTAACAAGAGTTGCCTAGAGAAAAAATACACATACCGTTGTAATCGGGCGAGTTTCTACTTTCAGACGCAGCAGGAATTTTTGGGTTTGGTCAATTCGTTCGCGAGATATGGGAGT